>NW_027465990.1:0-135952 GCF_049634645.1 Pelodiscus sinensis
GACTCCAGCACAAGATCCCCAATGGGGTGCTGGGCACCCCCCTCCCCCGGACACAGCTCACCTCCTGCAGCCACCTGGGACTCCAGCACAGATCCCCGATGGGGTGCTGGGCACCCCCCTCCCCCGGACACAGCTCACCTCCTGCAGCCACCTGGGACTCCAGCACAGATCCCCGATGGGGTGCTGGGCACCCCCCTCCCCCGGACACAGCTCACCTCCTGCAGCCACCTGGGACTCCAGCACAGATCCCCGATGGGGTGCTGGGCACCCCCCTCCCCCAGACACAGCTCACCTCCTGCAGCCACCTGGGACTCCAGCACAGATCCCCGATGGGGTGCTGGGCACCCCCCTCCCCCAGACACAGCTCACCTCCTGCAGCCACCTGGGACTCCAGCACAGATCCCCGATGGGGTGCTGGGCACCCCCCTCCCCCAGACACAGCTCACCTCCTGCAGCCACCTGGGACTCCAGCACAGATCCCCGATGGGGTGCTGGGCACCCCCCTCCCCCGGACACAGCTCACCTCCTGCAGCCACCTGGGACTCCAGCACAGATCCCCGATGGGGTGCTGAGCACCCCCCTCCCCCGGACACAGCTCACCTCCTGCAGCCACCTGGGACTCCAGCACAGATCCCCGATGGGGTGCTGGGCACCCCCCTCCCCCAGACACAGCTCACCTCCTGCAGCCACCTGGGACTCCAGCACAGATCCCCGATGGGGTGCTGGGCACCCCCCTCCCCCGGACACAGCTCACCTCCTGCAGCCACCTGGGACTCCAGCACAGATCCCCGATGGGGTGCTGAGCACCCCCCTCCCCCGGACACAGCTCACCTCCTGCAGCCACCTGGGACTCCAGCACAGATCCCCGATGGGGTGCTGGGCACCCCCCTCCCCCAGACACAGCTCACCTCCTGCAGCCACCTGGGACTCCAGCACAGATCCCCGATGGGGTGTGAGCACCCCCCTCCCCCGGACACAGCTCACCTCCTGCAGCCACCTGGGACTCCAGCACAGATCCCCGATGGGGTGCTGGGCACCCCCCTCCCCCGGACACAGCTCACCTCCTGCAGCCACCTGCCAGCCCCGGGGCAGACGGGCCACCCCTGCAGCGTGAGGGCCTGGCCCTGAGGCCAGCAAATGCCACCCGGGGGCAGGGGGAGCCGGCCCAGCCCTGGCCAGAGGCACGGAGCTGCCCAAGCAGAGGGACCTACATGCTCTCCAGGAGTCGGGGTGCTTCAGGGGGAAGGCCAGGCCGTTGTCTATGGCTGCCAGTTGGATGATGGGCTCCTTCACCACCACCCACTCAGAGTCCTGAAGGGAAACAGCAGGAGTCACGGAGCAGGGGAGCCAGAGGCCAGTGCGGTCCCTGCCCCGGGCACGTCCCCTCCGAGCTCCTCGGCCCTCGTGCCAGACACCCCCCCCCCGGGCACGTCCCCTCCGAGCTCCTCGGCCCTCGTGCCAGACACCCCGCCCCCCCCCGGGCACGTCCCCTCCGAGCTCCTCGGCCCTCGTGCCAGACCCCCCCGCCCCCGGGCACGTCCCCTCCGAGCTCCTCGGCCCTCGTGCCAGACCCCCCCGCCCCCGGGCACGTCCCCTCCGAGCTCCTCGGCCCTCGTGCCAGACACCCCGCCCCCTCCCGGGCACGTCCCCTCCGAGCTCCTCGGCCCTCGTGCCAGACACCCCGCCCCCCCCCGGGCACGTCCCCTCCGAGCTCCTCGGCCCTCGTGCCAGACACCCCGCCCCCCCCCGGGCACGTCCCCTCCGAGCTCCTCGGCCCTCGTGCCAGACCCTCCCCCCCGGGCACGTCCCCTCCGAGCTCCTCGGCCCTCGTGCCAGACCCCCCCCCCTCCCGGGCACGTCCCCTCCGAGCTCCTCGGCCCTCGTGCCAGACACCCCCCCCCCCTCCCGGGCACGTCCCCTCCGAGCTCCTCGGCCCTCGTGCCAGACCCTCCCCCCCGGGCACGTCCCCTCCGAGCTCCTCGGCCCTCGTGCCAGACACCCCGCCCCCCCCCGGGCACGTCCCCTCCGAGCTCCTCGGCCCTCGTGCCAGACACCCCGCCCCCCCCCGGGCACGTCCCCTCCGAGCTCCTCGGCCCTCGTGCCAGACCCCCCCGCCCCCGGGCACGTCCCCTCCGAGCTCCTCGGCCCTCGTGCCAGACACCCCCCCCCGGGCACGTCCCCTCCGAGCTCCTCGGCCCTCGTGCCAGACCCCCCCCGCCCCCGGGCACGTCCCCTCCGAGCTCCTCGGCCCTCGTGCCAGACACCCCGCCCCCGGGCACGTCCCCTCCGAGCTCCTCGGCCCTCGTGCCAGACACCCCCCCCCCGGGCACGTCCCCTCCGAGCTCCTCGGCCCTCGTGCCAGACCCCCCCGCCCCCCCCCCCGGGCACGTCCCCTCCGAGCTCCTCGGCCCTCGTGCCAGACACCCCCCCCCCCCGGGCACGTCCCCTCCGAGCTCCTCGGCCCTCGTGCCAGACCCCCCCGCCCCCCCCCCGGGCACGTCCCCTCCGAGCTCCTCGGCCCTCGTGCCAGACCCTCCCCCCCGGGCACGTCCCCTCCGAGCTCCTCGGCCCTCGTGCCAGACACCCCCCCCCCCTCCCGGGCACGTCCCCTCCGAGCTCCTCGGCCCTCGTGCCAGACACCCCCCCCCCTCCCGGGCACGTCCCCTCCGAGCTCCTCGGCCCTCGTGCCAGACACCCCGCCCCCCCCCCGGGCACGTCCCCTCCGAGCTCCTCGGCCCTCGTGCCAGACACCCCCCCCCCTCCCGGGCACGTCCCCTCCGAGCTCCTCGGCCCTCGTGCCAGACACCACCCACAGCCACCCTTCCCGGGCACAGGGGGACCAGCACCGTCCCGAGGGCCCAGGCCCGGCACACTGCGGGAGCCGAGCGGCTCTCTGGGATGCAGCCCAGGAGCTGCCCGAGAGGCCTGCGCGGTAGGAGACAGGGCCTGGCCAAGACGCCTGGCGAGGACGAGGGCGGAGCCGCCAGGCCCTGCTGCATCCGGGCTGCCTGCAGGGCTGGCTCCAGGCGAGCAGGGCTGCGGGCCTGAGAGTTTTCAGAGACGTGGAGGCCAGAAGGGACCATCGTGATTGTCTGGTCTGACCCGCTGCCCACCCCAGGCCCCAGCCCCTCACCCGCCCGCTGCCAGGCTGTGACAATCACTGCCGGCCCCAGGCCCCAGCCCCTCACCCGCCCGCTGCCAGGCTGTGACAATCACTGCCGGCCCCAGACCCCAGCCCCTCACCCGCCCGCTGCCAGGCTGTGACAATCACTGCCGGCCCCAGGCCCCAGCCCCTCACCCGCCCGCTGCCAGGCTGTGACAATCACTGCCGGCCCCAGGCCCCAGCCCCTCACCCGCCCGCTGCCAGGCTGTGACAATCACTGCCGGCCCCAGGCCCCAGCCCCTCACCCGCCCGCTGCCAGGCTGTGACAATCACTGCCGGCCCCAGGCCCCAGCCCCTCACCCGCCCGCTGCCAGGCTGTGACAATCACTGCCGGCCCCAGACCCCAGCCCCTCACCCGCCCGCTGCCAGGCTGTGACAATCACTGCCGGCCCCAGACCCCAGCCCCTCACCCGCCCGCTGCCAGGCTGTGACAATCACTGCCGGCCCCAGGCCCCAGCCCCTCACCCGCCCGCTGCCAGGCTGTGACAATCACTGCCGGCCCCAGGCCCCAGCCCCTCACCCGCCCGCTGCCAGGCTGTGACAATCACTGCCGGCCCCAGGCCCCAGCCCCTCACCCACCCGCTGCCAGGCTGTGACAATCACTGCCGGCCCCAGACCCCAGCCCCTCACCCGCCCGCTGCCAGGCTGTGACAATCACTGCCGGCCCCAGGCCCCAGCCCCTCACCTGCCCGCTGCCAGGCTGTGACAATCACTGCCGGCCCCAGACCCCAGCCCCTCACCCGCCCGCTGCCAGGCTGTGACAATCACTGCCGGCCCCAGGCCCCAGCCCCTCACCTGCCCGCTGCCAGGCTGTGACAATCACTGCCGGCCCCAGACCCCAGCCCCTCACCCGCCCGCTGCCAGGCTGTGACAATCACTGCCGGCCCCAGGCCCCAGCCCCTCACCCGCCCGCTGCCAGGCTGTGACAATCACTGCCGGCCCCAGGCCCCAGCCCCTCACCCGCCCGCTGCCAGGCTGTGACAATCACTGCCGGCCCCAGGCCCCAGCCCCTCACCCGCCCGCTGCCAGGCTGTGACAATCACTGCCGGCCCCAGGCCCCAGCCCCTCACCCGCCCGCTGCCAGGCTGTGACAATCACTGCCGGCCCCAGGCCCCAGCCCCTCACCCGCCCGCTGCCAGGCTGTGACAATCACTGCCGGCCCCAGGCCCCAGCCCCTCACCTGCCCGCTGCCAGGCTGTGACAATCACTGCCGGCCCCAGGCCCCAGCCCCTCACCCGCCCGCTGCCAGGCTGTGACAATCACTGCCGGCCCCAGACCCCAGCCCCTCACCCGCCCGCTGCCAGGCTGTGACAATCACTGCCGGCCCCAGACCCCAGCCCCTCACCCGCCCGCTGCCAGGCTGTGACAATCACTGCCGGCCCCAGGCCCCAGCCCCTCACCCGCCCGCTGCCAGGCTGTGACAATCACTGCCGGCCCCAGGCCCCAGCCCCTCACCCGCCCGCTGCCAGGCTGTGACAATCACTGCCGGCCCCAGGCCCCAGCCCCTCACCCACCCGCTGCCAGGCTGTGACAATCACTGCCGGCCCCAGGCCCCAGCCCCTCACCCGCCCGCTGCCAGGCTGTGACAATCACTGCCGGCCCCAGGCCCCAGCCCCTCACCCGCCCGCTGCCAGGCTGTGACAATCACTGCCGGCCCCAGACCCCAGCCCCTCACCCGCCCGCTGCCAGGCTGTGACAATCACTGCCGGCCCCAGGCCCCAGCCCCTCACCTGCCCGCTGCCAGGCTGTGACAATCACTGCCGGCCCCAGGCCCCAGCCCCTCACCCGCCCGCTGCCAGGCTGTGACAATCACTGCCGGCCCCAGGCCCCAGCCCCTCACCCGCCCGCTGCCAGGCTGTGACAATCACTGCCGGCCCCAGACCCCAGCCCCTCACCCGCCCGCTGCCAGGCTGTGACAATCACTGCCGGCCCCAGGCCCCAGCCCCTCACCTGCCCGCTGCCAGGCTGTGACAATCACTGCCCACCCCAGGCCCCAGCCCCTCACCCGCCCGCTGCCAGGCTGTGACAATCACTGCCGGCCCCAGGCCCCAGCCCCTCACCCGCCCGCTGCCAGGCTGTGACAATCACTGCCGGCCCCAGGCCCCAGCCCCTCACCCACCCGCTGCCAGGCTGTGACAATCACTGCCGGCCCCAGACCCCAGCCCCTCACCTGCCCGCTGCCAGGCTGTGACAATCACTGCCGGCCCCAGGCCCCAGCCCCTCACCCGCCCGCTGCCAGGCTGTGACAATCACTGCCGGCCCCATGGCCCCAGCCCCTCACCCGCCCGCTGCCAGGCTGTGACAATCACTGCCGGCCCCAGGCCCCAGCCCCTCACCCGCCCGCTGCCAGGCTGTGACAATCACTGCCGGCCCCAGGCCCCAGCCCCTCACCCGCCCGCTGCCAGGCTGTGACAATCACTGCCGGCCCCAGGCCCCAGCCCCTCACCCGCCCGCTGCCAGGCTGTGACAATCACTGCCGGCCCCAGGCCCCAGCCCCTCACCCGCCCGCTGCCAGGCTGTGACAATCACTGCCGGCCCCAGGCCCCAGCCCCTCACCCGCCCGCTGCCAGGCTGTGACAATCACTGCCGGCCCCAGGCCCCAGCCCCTCACCCGCCCGCTGCCAGGCTGTGACAATCACTGCCGGCCCCAGGCCCCAGCCCCTCACCTGCCCGCTGCCAGGCTGTGACAATCACTGCCGGCCCCAGGCCCCAGCCCCTCACCTGCCCGCTGCCAGGCTGTGACAATCACTGCCGGCCCCAGACCCCAGCCCCTCACCCGCCCGCTGCCAGGCTGTGACAATCACTGCCGGCCCCAGACCCCAGCCCCTCACCCGCCCGCTGCCAGGCTGTGACAATCACTGCCGGCCCCAGGCCCCAGCCCCTCACCCGCCCGCTGCCAGGCTGTGACAATCACTGCCGGCCCCAGGCCCCAGCCCCTCACCCGCCCGCTGCCAGGCTGTGACAATCACTGCCGGCCCCAGGCCCCAGCCCCTCACCCGCCCGCTGCCAGGCTGTGACAATCACTGCCGGCCCCAGACCCCAGCCCCTCACCCGCCCGCTGCCAGGCTGTGACAATCACTGCCGGCCCCATGGCCCGGGGCGAGCGGCCCCGCCTGCCAGGCCAGCACGACAGCAGGGGGCGGCTTTCTGAGCTCCGCCCGAGGAGTTACTGCAGGGCAGGCCTGGCCCCGCCTGCTGCAGCTCCGGTGGGACCGTTGTGGGCGTCTCGTCTGGCTCCCAGCGCCCCCGTCTAGAGTGCCATGAACCGGCTAGGGCTGCCGGTGCCCGGGCCCGGGCCAACCCACCCCGTGGGGCCTCGGAGGGCCACGGCTTGAGCCATACATCACACTGCAGTCGCAGGGACCTCGGGTCTGTCTAGCAGCACCGGCCCCAGCGGGCCCCGCTCCGCAGCTGCATCCGGAAGCCGACGCCCAACAGAACGAGCCCTGGCTCGTCCCTCCAGAGAGCCACAGGCCGCAAGCGTGGGCAAGAATCGTCCTGGGGCTGGAGCTGTGGAACTCCCCACCCCTGGAGAGAGCCGGAACCCCAGCGCATTCAGCGCCCCGCCAGGCAAGCGACGCCCAGCCCCTCGCTCACCCGCACGCTCGTGCTGTCCAGGGGGCAGTCGTACTTGATCAGCCAGTTGTCGTTGCCGCGATCTGTGGGGAGCAGAACCAGCCGCATCACGGGACCCGGGCCTGCCTGGGGAGGAGCCGCCAAGCCCCTGCTCGGGGTGGGAGTCACGGTTCCCAACCACACTAGGGAACCCTGGGTCCCGAGCCACCTACCCCTGGAGATCAGCGGCCACCACCCCCTGGGCCTGCACACGGCCCGGGACAGCTGGCAAGGGGACTGCCCCAGCCCACGCCAGGCACCAAACACCCCCCGAGCCGAGTCTGGGGCTCGCCAATCTGGAGTCTCTTCCCCTCCAGCCCCACCCGGCCCCGTGGCATCGCCCGGACCAGCCCGAGCCAGGCCTGACCCCCTGCCCAAGGGCCCCCGTCAGCCCGGCGCGGCCCTGCCCACCCGTGTTGCGGATGATGTAGTCCAGCACCACCAGGCGCTCAAACTGCAGCAGCAGCTGCCGGTTGGTGTTCTCGGGGAGCGGCTCTGCCTCGAAGCGCCGCAGCCAGTAGTCCGCGTCCTTGTAGCCCTCCACGAAGAGCTGGAAGGAGCCCACCTGCGGCAGGGAGAGGCTGGTCAGGGGACTGTGGCCAGGGGCAGCCCCGGGGGTCCCCGACAGCCCCTACCTTTAGCGGCAGGCCGATGCGGTTGAACCGTTGCCCGACCTTGGGCACCTTCTCCAGGGCCAGCCTCTTCCCTCGGGACTTCACCCGGTCAATGGCGCTGTAGTTGAAGGTCTCGCTGGCCAGGTACACCACCTGGGGGAGCGCACAGGCTGAGAGCAGCTGGCCCCGGCAGGGTGAGACCTGGGGCCCTAGGGGAGCACGTGCCTCCAAATTCCACAGGAGGAAGGGGCCAGAGCCTCAGGGACTAGTGGGGGTGTGGCGGGGGGCTGTCTGCTCTGTAACCCGGTGTCCCCACCCGGCTGCGCTGTCTGATCCCCACCGACTCACCCACGTGGATGGGCCCAGACACCCAGTCCCAGCCTGGGCGGGTAACAAGGCTCTTCCCGGGGGGAGACGGAGACGGACACCTGGCTGGGGGCAGGGCTGGGAGCTGGGCAGTCGAAGTCCAGTACAGGGGGCTCAGGGGCCTGTGACCCCCCAGGGAACCAGGGCTGTCGGCCGGGCCTAGGCCCATGTCGGGCCTGCGCTGCGCTGCCTCGGAGAAGCAATAAACCCAAGTTTACTCTACGGGCTGGCGGAGTCACATCCGGCTGCGGCCGGGGGTGCAGGGTGGAGGCTCCCCGACGCGCCGTCACAGGGGGCAACTGCAGCAGGTCGGGGACCCCCAGCTCAGCCCCCCCCCCCCCACTTCCTGCCATGGAGCACGGAGAGCACAACCCCGTGACAGCCAAGAGCCGGGAGATCGGAGACCTGGGGCCGCGTCCCCAGACACGGGGGTCCCTGGCTCGCCTCGGTGGGGGAAGGGCAGAGTTGTCCTGGCCCCGCCCCCTGGAGAGGGGGCGGTCACATGGCATGGGGGCGGGGCAGAGCAGCCGCCAGCCACTCACCTTGGTGCGGGGGACAATGTTGAGCTCCAGCTTCTGGTCCACCAGGCTGGCGCCGGCCTCGGAGAGGTAGCCCTGGTTGAGCACCAGGCAGTCCCTGCCGAAGCAGCACGGGCAGCAAAGCTTCTGCAGCCACTTGGTCCACTTGGGGTTCAGCTGCCCGTAGGGCTCCTCGTTCTTGGGCTTGAACACGCCGATGATCCTCTGCGGACGGGGGCAGTTGGCGGGGGCTGGGCCAGGCAGCCCCTCCTAGCCCCCGCCAGCCCGCCCAGAGCCGCCGCCAGCCCGCCCAGCCCCTCCTAGCCCCCGCCAGCCCCTCCTAGCACCCGCCAGCCCGCCCAGCGCCGCCGCCAGCCCGCCCAGCCCCTCCTAGCACCCGCCAGCCCGCCCAGCACCGCCGCCAGCCCGCCCAGCCCCTCCTAGCACCCGCCAGCCCGCCCAGCCCCTCCTAACACCCGCCAGCCCGCCCAGCGCCGCCGCCAGCCCGCCCAGCCCCTCCTAGCCCCCGCCAGCCCGCCCAGCGCCGCCGCCAGCCCGCCCAGCCCCTCCTAGCACCCGCCAGCCCGCCCAGCCCCTCCTAGCACCCGCCAGCCCGCCCAGCGCCGCCGCCAGCCCGCCCAGCCCCTCCTAGCCCCCGCCAGCCCGCCCAGCGCCGCCGCCAGCCCGCCCAGCCCCTCCTAGCCCCCGCCAGCCAGCCCAACGCCGCCGCCAGCCCGCCCAGCCCCTCCTAGCCCCCGCCAGCCAGCCCAACGCCGCCACCAGCCCGCCCAGCCCCTCCTAGCCCCCACCAGCCAGCCCAACGCCGCCGCCAGCCCGCCCAGGCCCTCCTAGCCCCCGCCAGCCAGCCCAACGCCGCCGCCAGCCCGCCCAGCCCCTCCTAGCCCCCGCCAGCCAGCCCAACGCCGCCACCAGCCCGCCCAGCCCCTCCTAGCCCCCACCAGCCAGCCCAACGCCGCCGCCAGCCCGCCCAGCTCCTCCTAGCCCCCACCAGCCCGCCCAGAGCCGCCGCCAGCCCGCCCAGCTCCTCCTAGCCCCCGCCAGCCCGCCCAGCTCCTCCTAGCCCCCGCCAGCCCGCCCAGCGCCGCCGCCAGCCCGCCCAGCTCCTCCTAGCCCCCGCCAGCCCGCCCAGCGCCGCCGCCAGCCCGCCCAGCCCCTCCTAGCCCCCGCCAGCCCGCCCAGTGCCGCCGCCAGCCCGCCCAGCCCCTCCTAGCCCCCGCCAGCCTGCCCAGCCCCTCCTAGCCCCCGCCAGCCCGCCCAGCGCCGCCGCCAGCCCGCCCAGCCCCTCCTAGCCCCCGCCAGCCCGCCCAGAGCCGCCGCCAGCCCGCCCAGCCCCTCCTAGCCCCCGCCAGCCCGCCCAGAGCCATCGCCAGCCCGCCCAGCCCCTCCTAGCCCCCGCCAGCCCGCCCAGAGCTGTCGCCAGCCCGCCCAGCCCCTCCTAGCACCCGCCAGCCCGCCCAGAGCCGTCGCCAGCCCAGCCCCTCCTAGCCCCCGCCAGCCCGCCCAGAGCCATCGCCAGCCCAGCCCCTCCTAGCCCCCGCCAGCCCCTCCCTCCCGCCCGCCATCTCCTGGCCTGGTACACGCAGACCCAGACTCGGGTACCAGGGAGTTTGAGCCTCCCCCAGCTGATCCACAGCTCAGCCAGCCCCGCCGCGCCTGGGCAGCAGCTCTGGGAGGGGAGGGCTGCCCAGCGGCAGGATGAGCCAGAGCCCACCAGCACCCAGTAGAGGAGCCCACATGCGTGGAACCCAGCGTTCACCCAGGAGACTCAGGCGCCGACCAGCTGCTGAGCAGAGCGCCCCCAGCCGGCAGCCTGTGTTACTGCTGGTGGTGCACGGCCACACGCGCCTCGGTGCACAGAACAAAATGTATCCCGCTCAGATGCAAAACATTGGAGGGAACAATCCCAGCCCCCTGCTCTGAGGGCAGTCGAATGCCCCACTTCTCCTGCCGGCTGCTGCCCACAACGGCAGCCCCCCTGGGGCCCCAGCAGCCCAGGGAGGTCCCACCTGTCCCAGGGACCTTGTTCGCCAAGTGCGTGGGGAGCCAGGAAAGCAGCAAGGAGGACAGATTCCCCCAGCGGGCAAAGGGGGCTAAAGAACCAGGACCCACCGGCCCCACACCGCACACGTCTCACAGCTACTCGGCCCGGGGGCAGTGGCCTCTGCCGTCTCCTGCACCACATCCCAGCCCACCGCCCCCAGAGGCGGAGGCTAAGGGAGCTCCCTGGGCGGAGGTGGGCAGGCTACCATGCCAAGAGAAACCCCATCCCTGGCCCCTACCCCTTCCACCCACAGCTCCCTTCTGCCGAGAACCAGGTTGGCCGGACGTCGCCTGCTGGTTCTGCTGCCTCCCCTCCGCCAGGGGCAGGGCCACCCACGCACCAGGACCCTGCTGGTGCCAGACCCAGTAGCCAGAATCCCAGCTGGCCCGTGCTGGGGTGGACCCAGCACTACCAGAGCCAGCCCCTGAGCAGCAGCGAGGCTAATCGGGTTAGCAGGGAGTCACAAGGCAGGCACACGGCCCGCGCCCAGCGCCGTGGAGAATGCAGCTCCACAAGGACCCGCCTGGCTCTGCTCACCCCGTGGCCCGGCGCAGGCAGGGGGCGGGGTGTCCAGCAGGGCCGGGGGAGGGGGGCAGCAGCTGGACTAGGGATGTAAGCGAACCATCAGCCAGCGGGTAACCCGAGGGACGACGCAGCGACTCGCATTGCACCCCCCTTGCTGAACCGGATCAGAGGCAGCGGGGGGGGGGCAGGCTTAAAACCTGGTTCCTCCCAGCACCATCTCCATGGGGCCACCTGCTCCCCCCCCACGCTGCTGCCTCTATCAACCCCTGTCTGCGGGGAGGGGGTCACAGCTCCCCACCGGGACCCCCACGGACAGGGGCTGCTGGAGCTGGCGTGAGCCAGGACCACCCCCCGCTGTGCCTCTGCAGCAGCTGGAACCCGGCCCGAGCGCCCTCCCTTCCCACTACTCGTGTAGCTGATAACGGTTCTATGAAGAAGCGATTAGGGAGATACCCGCTCCCATCCCTAGCTGGGACGCAGGCCCAGGCCAACGGGCGCGTGGGGACCAGGCAAGGACCATGCGCTTGCAGAGCCTGGGAGCCAGGCAGAGCTGAGCCGAGTCACTGCCCCCCCGACTCTAGCAAACCCCACACTCCCAGCACAGACCCCAGCTGTGTGCAGCGCCAGACGCCCATCCACTGGCACCTCCGCTAGGCCTGTCCGCGGGCGACAGCACCGCCCAGTCACACCTGGGTAGGCTGCACCCGCCGCTCGGGCTCTAGGGGTGTAAAATCCTGTTCAATCCATCGGCTAACCCTTCCGGTGAGCCCGGGCACTGCATGGATGGGGCAGCGCACCGGGCTGCTCCGTCCCAACCAGGGTAATGGCAACACCCTCCAGCCACTGCCTGCTACAGGGCTGAACTGTGGCCAGTCCAGCAGGTCTTGGCAGGCCAGCTGCTGGCCTCGGGGGCTCCCCAGAGCAGTCCAGGCACCGACCTGCAGCCGGCACCTTACGCAAGGACGCCCATCTCCTGCACTCACAGCCTTCCCAGGGAGACGGGACCTGCCGCCCTGTGCACAGCCAACACCCCGGACGCCCATAGCTCTGACACATGCCAGCGGGAGGCTCACCCCAGCCAGAGCCCCTCTCCCCGGGCACCCCACCCGCAGCCCTGGCCTGCACCAGGCCCAGAGCCGGGGAAGCAGCTTACCAGCACACTCAGGGTGCCACTCGCTCCCAGACGGGGCCGGGGGTCAGCCAGGCACGGCCCCCGGGCAGCCCCGGGCCCGCAGCCCCCCCCCCCCCGGGCAGCCCCGGGCCCGCAGCCCCCCCCCCCCCCCGGGCAGCCCCGGGCCCGCAGCCCCCCCCCTCCCGGGCCCGCAGCCCCCCCCCCCCCCGGGCAGCCCCGGGCCCGCAGCCCCCCCCCTCCCGGGCCCGCAGCCCCCCCCCCCGGGCAGCCCCGGGCCCGCAGCCCCCCCCCCCCGGGCAGCCCCGGGCCCGCAGCTCCCCCCCCCCCCGGGGCGCCGCTCACCCCCTGCGGGTCCTTGACGAAGTAGCTGCCGCTGGAGCCCTGGGAGATGCGCTCGGGGAAGATGCCGCGCTCGCTCGCCGCCTCCGCCAGCCGCACCACCTCGGCGAACTCGGGGTCCTCGGGGAAGTCGTTGCGCTCGCGCTGGGCCTGCGCCGCCGCCTGCGCCGCCCCCGCGCCCCGGCCCGCGCCCCGCTCCAGCAGCGGCTGCCGCTCGCGGTCCCGGGCGCGCGGGGAGCCGGGCGGGGAGGGGGCGGCGCGCACCGCAGCGCCCGGGCCCGCGGGCAGCCCGTAGGCGGCGGCCGGGGCCCGCTGCGGGGACACCAGCGGGCTGCTCTCGTCCATGGCCGCCCGGCTCTGCGGCCCGTCAGCTGACCGCCCGGCCCCGCCCCGCCACCGGGCCGGCACTCGGCGCACTGGCTCCGCCCCCGCCTTCCGCCCCGCCCCCGAGAGCGCTGGCCCCGCCCCCTTCCGCCCCGAGCGCTCTGGCCACGCCCCCGCCTTCCGCCCCGAGCGCGCTGGCCCCGCCCCCGCCTTCCGCCCCGAGCGCTGGCCCCGCCCCCGCCTTCCGCCCCGAGCGCTGGCCCCGCCCCTTCCGCCCCGAGCGCTCTGGCCCCGCCCCCGCCTTCCGCCCCGACCGCGCTGGCCCCGCCCCCGCCTTCCGCTCCGCCCCCGAGCGCGCTGGCCCCGCCCCCCTTCCGCCCCGAGCGCTGGCCCCGCCCCCGCCTTCCGCCTCGAGCGCGCTGGCCCCGCCCCCGCCTTCCGCCCCGAGCGCTGGCCCCGCCCCCGCCTTCCGCCCCGAGCGCTCTGGCCACGCCCCCACCCGCCCCCTACCCGGCCCCGCCCAATGAGTGACCTGGCCACGCCCCTCCCCGACAAGAGCTCTGGTCTCACCCTTCCTTTAGCTCCTCCCGCTCATCGCTCTAGCCACGCCCCTCCAAGAATTACTCACAGTGCTAACCACACCCACTGCTGAGTGCTCTAGCCACGCCCCCAGAACCAGTCAGAGCACTAAGGGGGGGAGCTTGCCACAGATCTTCCTGTAACTCCTCCCCCTGCCCGCTTTGGCCACGCCCCCACACCAGTCGCGAGGCCCACTATGCCGGCGCGTCAGAGCTCTGGCTGGGGGCGGGCTGTGAGCAGGCGCCTGGGCGGGGCTGAGGGCAGTCCGGGGTGGGCCAATAGGTGGCAGCAGCGGGGACACGTCACAGGCGCGAGACGGAGGGGAGGATGGGGCGGTGCGCAAAGAGCTACGACAGCAGTGCGGCCGCTGCCCCGCACAAACATGGCCGCCCCGGAATAACGCGGAGCGCCCCGCAAAAACATGGCGGTCGGGGGCGGTCTCTGCCGCGCCCAGCGATGACGCTTCCTGGGTAGAAGCTTTGTCCCGCATAAAGAGAGCAGCCGGTGACAGGCCCTGCGACACTGGCCAATGGGAAGCCGTGTTGCTACGGGTTGTCATGGTAACAGCCAATGACACGTGGGGATGCAGTCTGGTGTCGCTGCCCAGCTGGGCGGGGCGGGGAAGGGGCAGCCGGGCCCTCAGCGCGCCGGCGGCTGTCCATGGAGACGGGGCCCCCGCGGGGGAGCGCGAGTCCCGGTGAGGGGCCCGGTGTATGGGGCGGGGGGCTCGGGGGTGGGGGGCCCAGGGAGGTGGAGGGGGGTGGGGTACAGGAGTGGGGGGCCCAGGGGCGTGGAGGGGGGTGGGGTACAGGTGTGGGGGGCCCAGGGGGTGGAGGGGGGTGGGGTACAGGAGTGGGGGGCCCAGGGGGTGGAGGGGGGTGGGGTACAGGTGTGGGGGGCCCAGGGGGTGGAGGGGGGTGGGGTACAGGAGTGGGGGGGTCAGGGAGGTGGAGGAGGGGTGGGGTATAGGAGTGGGGGTGGAGGAGGGGTGGGGTACAGGAGTGGGGGGGTCAGGGGAGGAAAGGTGGGGTACAGGAGTGGGAGGTCAGGGGGGTGGAGGAGGGGTGGGGTACAGGAGTGGGGGTGGAGGAGGGGTGGGGTACAGGAGTGGGGGGGTCAGGGGGGTGGAGGAGGGGTGGGGTACAGGAGTGGGGGGGTCAGGGGGTGGGGTACAGGAGTGGGGGTCAGGGGGGTGGAGGAGGGGTGTGGTACTGGAGTGGGGGGTCAGGGGAGGAAAGGTGGGGTACAGGAGTGGGGAGTCGGGGGGTGGAGGAGGGTTGGGGTACAGGAGTGGGGGGGTCAGGGAGGTGGAGGAGGGGTGGGGTATAGGAGTGGGGGTGGAGGAGGGGTGGGGTACAGGAGTGGGGGGGTCAGCGGAGGAAAGGTGGGGTACAGGAGTGGGAGGTCGGGGGGTGGAGGAGGGGTGGGGTACAGGAGTGGGGGTGGAGGAGGGGTGGGGTACAGGAGTGGGGGGGTCAGGGGGGTGGAGGAGGGGTGGGGTACAGGAGTGGGGGGGTCAGGGGGTGGGGTACAGGAGTGGGGGTCAGGGGGGTGGAGGAGGGGTGTGGTACTGGAGTGGGGGGTCAGGGGAGGAAAGGTGGGGTACAGGAGTGGGGAGTCGGGGGGTGGAGGAGGGTTGGGGTACTGGAGTGTGAGGTGCAGGGGGTAATTTATGTGGGGTTCACCTGAGTGACCCTTTCCCAGATGCTCATGGGGTGCATTAATTTGCTCCTCTCTGGACTGTCCCGGCAGGGGCATCTTGGGGTTGGTTCCCATGGCGGTGGCTGCTGCTACCTAGCTCCACTCAGTGCTGGAGTCACTGGCTGCTGTGGGGCAGGTTCTGAGGGGGAGCAGGGGCTGCTTGGTCTGCATTGCTGGCCGAGTTCTTGTGCCACTGTCCCTCTTGTGTACCACAGCAGGGAGTGTCTCTGAGGTCAGTTGTAGCAGGTGGAGGGAGTGGGTTGCCCTGGAAGGACTGGTGCGCCCATTAGACCAGGGCTGGAGAACTTTTTTGGGGTTGGGGGCCACTGACCCACAGAAAAATCAGGGGCTGCACACAGGTGAGAAACAAAAACAAAACCCACAAGACTTCACTGACATGGCCTCTGCCTGAGGAGAAAGACCAGACACTCCCCACGTGCCCCTCATACACCAGAGCCTAGGGGGGTGGAGGCTAGTAGATTTAATGTGCTCCAGCGCCGTGGGGGGGGGGGAATGGAGGAAGAGCTGGAGAGCCACCGTGGGCTCCCCAATAGTTGGATGGGGAGCCCTGAGCCTCAGGGGCCACATCTGGCCCCTGGGCCTTAGATTTCCCACCCCGGCATTAGACAGTGGCTGCCACACACACAATGAAAGCTACATGCCACAGAGCAGCTTTTTGACCTGCCATCACACCCCGCGAGCAAGAGCCATGCCCGGCCTGTAAAGGCCCCAGGGAAAGCTGGGGCTGCAGCGCAGCACTTGATGGAATTGCTGCTAGAGAGGCAGGCCCCTCCCTGTGGGAAGCAGGACAATCCGGGCAGCTCAGGTTCTCTCCTCCATGACTTCCTCTCCCCCAGCTTTGGACCACGATGCTGCTGGGTCCGTCCTGCCATGAAGGCAGGGGACTGGACTTGGATTCTCTGAACTTGTGTGATACCTACCACTTGGGTTCTCCGCATGTCCCCACGTTGAACCCATCCTAGGGACTCTCAGGGCCTAGGCTCTCAAGCACGACAGGGGGGCTCTGCCTGCTCCCCCTGCCCAGTCCACGAGCCCCCTCCTCCCAACCGAGCCTCCAGTATCCCTCTCCCGCAGCTTCTCCCCTGGCCTTTGTCTGCTGGCCAGATAACCAGGGTCACCTGGACCCCTCTTCTCCCCTCTCCTGTTTCCCCTGGCTGGGACCAGCGGGGCAGGTCACAGGCTCCTCTCTCTGCAGCCACCCCCTCTGCAGGCAAACCCTTGGAAAACCCAGACAGTCCCCCACTTGGACGCTGGCACATTCCCTCTTCAGGAAGCCAAGTGGCCTTTTGACGTGCGCCATCAGGCCTGCAGGGGCAGCATGTTCGGGGCAGCATGGCTCGTGGGAGCCGCATGCCAGGCTGGCGCTGTGCTGCGCTGCAGCCCCAGCTTTCCCTGGGGCCTTTACAGGCCGAGCATGGCTCTTGCTCGCGGGCTCCAGGGCTGTGTTGGACTAGAGGGCTAGTGGCACTTCCTGTGTCCTGGAATTGTGGTTCGGTGAGACAGGCACGGGGGAGCCACTGCCGAGCTGGGTTGTCTAGGGGACAGTGTCAGGACCCACCCGATGCCTGCCCTTGCCCCTGCAGAGCACTTTGAGCTAGAGCTGGGAGGCGGCTTTGACCCTCAGCCTGGAGGGAGCAGAGCCCAGAGCTCTGGCTAAGCAGCGATCCTGGCCCTCCAAGTGTGGCCCTCTTGGGCTTGATGTGTGTCTATCTGTGGGCTGATGAGACCAAGGGCACAGGCATCAGTGACTCGACCAGCTGCAGGTGCCAGCGCCTGTGGGCCACCCAGCCTGGCCACTGCTACCTGAGGGGCTCCGGTGTGGGCCTCAAGCATTTCCCAGAGTCTGCTCTGATCCCAGAATGGCTCCGCCCAGGATGGGAGCCATAGTCTGTGCCCTCCTGCCCAAGGCCTGAGCAAGCCCTCCCCTCCTCCTGCAGGCAGTCTGGGCGGGAGCCCCAGCAGCAGCCTAAGATACCCCCTTGCTGAGAGAGGCTCAGGGACAGCCAGGGGGTGACTGGGCCCTGAGCCTGCCAGGAGCTAGTGAATCCAGGGAGTGCTCTCCCTCAGCCTGCCGCTGCCTCCAGCCATCTCCCACAACCAGGTCCAGAGGGTTAAGTGACCTGCCATAGCCCTGGCGTGGCCACGGTTAGCCCTGTCCCATGACGCACAGAGTCAAAGTGGCAAATGCAATCTGTGATGCAAGGGCTGAGCCCCCGCAGCCTCCCCCCCAGTGCCAGGCCCTGGCTGCTAACCCCGTGCTGCCCAGCTCCTAGTCAAGTGCACCTTTCCTGGCAGGTGTCTGCCCAGCTGTTAGTCTCCTCTCCAGCATCCGCCCCCCCCCCCCCCGGCCTTTGAGATACCCCCGGGTTAGCTGCCGACCTCTGAGCCGGTGAGATTCTCCCCAGGGGCGGGAGGAGTCTGGGGTAAGGCTGGAGAACTGATCCGCTGGTAGCTTGGCACGAGCCGGCTCCCAGGGGTGGGTTCTGTGGTCTGGAGCTTAACAGACAGCGGGCAGTCCTGTGGCATCTCAGGCTAGTGCAGGTAGCTCCGGCGCTATGGAAGGGGCTGCGAGTTCCCTCCCGTGCAGCTCAGGACTGTCTGGGGAAGGAGCCAAGCAGCAGTCTCCTGTTACTGGCTTTTAACAAGATTCAGCAGAAATAAGGTTGCCAGGTGTCCAGTTTTGAACCGGACAGTCCAGTATTTGAGCACAGGGCTCTCCCCCCCCCCACCCCGGTTCTCTGTCTGCTCAGGGCCTGGACAGGCTCAGGGCTCCCCCCACCCCCTCCCGGGTTTATTGTCTGCTCAGGGCCCAGATAGTCACAGGGATCAACCGTGCAACCTCCCCACCCCCCCCCCCCCCCCACACACACACACACAGCACCTCCAGCGGGTCACTCAGAAATCTGCACTTCTACCTCAGAGCGCCCCCTGCTGGGTGCTATCCCAGCCTCTGGCAGGTCATATTTCCCTTCAACCCCGTGTCCCTTCCCTTTCCCCCATACTGTCCTAGGTCAGTGCCCCTGCCCTCTGGGGTCCTCCCCTCCCAGGGAACCCCCAGTCTCCTGTACCCCCCTTGCCTTTGTGACCCACGGCCAAGCATCAGCTAGCCCCTGTCTCAGGGCAACCCATGGCCACTCAGCATTGGCTAGGGGGTGGGCCTGCTACCGTGCCCCTGCTCAGGCAGCCTCCAGCTCCTCTGGCAGCCAGGTCCCTCCTGCTCCCCAGCCAGACCAAGAGTCTCTGTTCCTCTGCCAGGAGCCCGTATTTATACAGGCCCAGCTGGGCCCTGATTGGCTGTCTCTGCTCTGAGCTTTAACCCTTAAAAGGCCAGTGCAGGGCAGATGCCCCATCAGCCCCCCTGCCGGGTTCCCTGTCTGCTCCGAGCCCAGGCAGTCCCAGGGCTCGTCCCCTCTGGCCTGGCTGCAGTATGGATGGGGTGGTGCAGTGTCACCCACCGGCAGGGGCTGTGCCGTGGGGCAGCCCTGCTGGCGGGGCCCTAGTGCCAGGCTCAGAGAGGCGCTGGGGTCAGCTCCAAAGGGATGGGGAAGTGGCGGCGGGTGCTAGGCCTTGGCATGGCGGGGGGAGCCGGAGATGGGGCGCTTTGGGACAGTGACACACAGAATGCAGCCTGGCTGGGGGCAGGCGCTGGAGCAGGGGGCTGGCCAGAGCTCGGCAGCCTCAGCCAGCCACGTGCGTTCTCAGCCCCAGCCTGCTGGGGGTCTCACCTGCCCTCCCTTGCAGGTGCTGTCTCACCCTCCCTGGAGCTGGCACCATGACCTTGACCAAGGGCTCCTTCAGCTACTCCAGCGGGGAGGAGTACTGCGGGGAGTGGAAGGAAGGTGAGCCGGTGCACAGGCAGGGACAGGCCCACAGGTGTAAGGTGCCCGGGGCTGGACTGTCCCACCCTACACTCGCAGGCCCCTGGTGCCAAGCCCTTAAAGAACCAGTAAGCCAGGCTCTCCCCAGAGAGCACCTCCCCTGTCCCCTCATCTGCTCCCTGACGCCTTCGCCTCAGCCCATCACCCCGGGAAAGAGCAGCGTGACCCTGAGAGACCGGCTGCCAGGGAGCCCTGTCCCTGTCGGTGGAGAGCTGGGTCATCTGTCCAGCACAAGCCCCCCTCCCACCCTGTCCCGACTGGCCTCTGCCCCCATTCCCACTTTCCACCTCTTGCAGATGGGCCCTGCCTGGGTGGCTCTGGGGCGCGTGGGGAAAGCAGGCTGCAGCCTGTGCTTGGGGACGTCTGCCTCACGCCCAGCAGGGTCCTCCCGGGACCCCCGTGCTCCCCTCCTCTTCCTTCACCCTCCTGTGTGTGCCTGCTCCATGCCTGGATGGGCCTGAGGGGGAGCTGGTACAAAGTCCTCCTGCCCCACCAGTCCGGGCTGTGACTGTGCAGAGCCGTCTTCCCCCGACCCTGCGGCTCCCTCCTACCTGCCCCGGGCCCCGGCAGGCTGGCAGAGCACCCCAGGCCGGGGTCCTGTTCTTTTGGCTGGAGAGAGGGACCCTCGCACCCCAGCTGTGCAGCGTCCTGGCTGGGAAGAGCCAGGCCAGTGTGAGCCAGGATGGCCCTGGGGTTCCCCGCAGTCTGTGCCTGTCCCTGCCCGGCCGGGTGGGCACCACGCCAGGTGCTGGTGACGCTGCTCTCGTTGCCTAGGCCGCAGGCACGGCATTGGCCAGCTGACGTTTGCGGATGGCGGCACCTACCTGGGTCACTTTGAGAACGGGCTGTTCCACGGCTGCGGAGTCCTCACCTTCTCCGACGGCTCCAGGTGGGTGCGGCGCTCGCTGCCTCTGCGCCTCCCGAGCCGGGGCGCCCGCCTCTCCGTAGGACTGAGGGCAGCTGAGTGGTGCCCGTGCCCCCGGCCGCCCTCCCCCGCCTGCTCCCACGCACCCTTCCCCCCTCGGAGCCCGGCAGCGGGGCGGCCGCCGACGGGAGCAGGCGCCTGAGGCCGGGGCTCTGTCTGCGCAGGTACGAGGGGGAGTTTGTGCAGGGCAAGTTCAACGGCGTAGGGGTCTTCACGCGCTACGACAACATGACCTTCGAGGGCGAGTTCAAGAGCGGCCGAGTGGACGGCTTCGGTGAGTCCCAGGCCGCCCCGGGAGCACGGCCCAGCCGGACCCGTCGTCTGGGCAGAGCCGGGCGGGCAGCCCCGCTCTCCCGCACAGCCCCGGCCCACCCCCTACCCCGCTCCCAGACCCTGCCACCCCTCCGCCCGGCTCCCAGACCCTGCCGCTCCCAGACCCTGCCACCCCTCCGCCCGGCTCCCAGACCCTGCCACCCCTCCGCCCCACTCCCAGACCCTGCCGCTCCCAGACCCTGCCACCCCTCCGCCCGGCTCCCAGACCCTGCCACCCCTCCGCCCCACTCCCAGACCCTGCCGCTCCCAGACCCTGCCACCCCTCCGCCCGGCTCCCAGACCCTGCCACCCCTCCGCCCCACTCCCAGACCCTGCCGCTCCCAGACCCTGCCACCCCTCCGCCCGGCTCCCAGACCCTGCCACCCCTCCGCCCCACTCCCAGACCCTGCCGCTCCCAGACCCTGCCACCCCTCCGCCCGGCTCCCAGACCCTGCCACCCCTCCGCCCCACTCCCAGACCCTGCCGCTCCCAGTCCCTGCCACCCCTCCGCCCCGCTCCCAGACCCTGCCACCCCTCCGCCCTGCTCCCAGACCCTGCCACCTCCCCACCCCGCTCCCAGACCCAGCCCCGGCCCCCCCTGCCCCGCTCCCACACCCTGCCACCCCTCCACCCCACTTCCATACCCTGCTCTCCCGCACAGACTCCAGCCCTTCCCCCCCCACTCCCAGGCCCTGCCCACCCCGCTCCCAGCCCCGGCCCCCCTGCCCCGTTCCCACACCCTGCCACCCCTCCGCCCCGCTTCCACACCCTGCTCTCCCGCACAGTCTCCGGCCATTCCCCCCCCACTCCCAGGCCCTACCAGCCCACTCTCAGACCCCCTCTGACCCGCTCTCCCCCCCCCCCCGCTTCCAGAGCCCCCCCGGCCCACTCCCATATCCTACTGTGCCATTCCCCGGCCCACTCCCAGACCCTGCTGCCCTGCTCTCCCCCTGCCTCAGTTCCCTTCCCCGTGACTCCTTGCTCTTCCCTTCCCCAGGTCTCCTGACCTTCCCTGACGGCTCCCACGGGGTGCCCCGCAGTGAGGGCTTCTTTGAGAACAACAAGCTGCTGCGGCGGGAGAAGTGCCCTGCCGTGATCCAGAGGGCTCAAAGTGCCTCCAAGTCTGCACACAGCCTGCCGGTGTGACCACGGGACTCCGCCCCTCAGCCGCTGGCCGGCCTGGCATACGAGCCTGTGGGGCAGGAGCTGCAGTGCCAGCCTGGCCAGGCCATGGGATGCTCCGAGAGCAGGGCCCATTGGCACAGCCTGCCTGCCTGCTCGGCTCCAGAACGGTCTCCCACTGCCCATGCCCCAGAGCCAGGGCTCCAGCTGCTGCGCCGCCTTGGGGCCAGTGGTGCTGAAGGGGCCCATCCAGACCCCCTGGCACAGCCTCTGGGGCCAGCCTTGTTGCTGGGCTGCGTGGGGCAGTGGAGGGGGCGATCTGCCAGGGCCTTGGCACCCATGGCCCAGGAGGGAGGCAGCTTGAAGCTGCTGCAGCGCCCGAGCTCAGCAGGACCAGTGCCTCTCCCTGGCGGGGCCTTGGCAGGGAGCTGGTATCTCCCTGCCCCTTCTGACGCTGGGGTCAGGGCAAGGCCTTCCTCGTTCTGCGTCCCCTGGGCTCCTCCCAGACGGGCCCTGGGCAGCGAGGGGGCTGTCTGGTTGCTCTCGCCTGCCCCAGTGCCTTGGGCCAGGGCCCCACGGCCCAGAGACAGCCTGGCTGTGAGTGCTGCCTAGCCCCAGCCAGGAGCCACCCCCTGGGGTCCCCTTGCCCGTCTCGGCCTCCCCCTCCTTGCTGTGCTGCCAGGCGGCGCTGGGGGCTGGGTGTGCTGCCGCTGCCCTTTCACTCGCCGGGCTGCCGGGCGGGGGGAGCGGGCAGCAGAGCGGTGCCGGGCGGGGGGCAGCAGCCGGGACTGGGGCCCGCAGAGTGCCTCGCCGGGGCCTGCTTGCCACAGGTCGGGTCTCTGCGGGAGCCCGGGGGCAGTCTCCTTGCCAGGCAGGGCGCGTGGGAACCGTTCTGTCTGCGTCGCCGGCACCTCGTGCCTTGCTGTGCCTGCACCGCGCCTCAGCAAATAAACCCTTCCCAAACCCGCCCCGCAGGCTGGGTGCTGTGTGGGGAGCTGCGGGGCAGGGGCCTCGCCCGGGGCCCAAATCCAGCCCCTGCCCCAGAGGAGCCAGGAAGGAAGGCGCTCGAGGCCCAGCCAGGAGCTCTGCCCCCATCCCCGCCCGGGTGGCATGTGCCTGGGCCCGTTAGCAGAGTGGCGGAGGGCCTGGCGTCCTGGGCCCTGAGGCCCCTTTCGGAGGCGCTGGCCTTGGCAGCTCTGGAGGCCCCCACTGGCTGGGGATGGGCGCTGCTCAGACTAAAGCCCCGTGTGCCAGGCCTGCGTGGGCACCCTGCCCCTTGACTGTGCCCAGGGAGAGGAGACGGGCGCAGTGCGGAACTGGGGGTTTATTGACCGTGAGGGGGCGCGGCTGGGTGCCAGCGGGCACAGGGCTGCCCGGCTCCTGCCCTGGCCAGGTCCCAGCTGCCCCGTGGGCTCTGCTGGGGGGCACAGGCTGCGGGTGTCCTGGGGCTGCCCCAGGATGCCCACGGAGCCAGCCCGTGGAGTAAGCAGGGACCGGGGAGCCGCTGCAGCAGCCTTCAGCTCCGGCAACTTGCAGGGGGCAGCAGCTGGTGGCTTTCCCCTGGCAGCCAGAGCCAGGGCCAGGGGCTAGCTGTGCCCCCTGCCCCTGCGTCAGGCTAACTGGCACCCCAGCTTGCGGGGCACGGCTCCCCCAGGGGCGCCTGCAGCCTGGAGCTTGTGAGAGCAGAACCGTGCTGCCAAGGGTCAAAGGGCATTTCCTTCCTGGCCAGCCCCCTGGGGTCTTGGCACCGGTCGCCGGGCCTGTCCCCGAGCCTGGTGCCCCTGTGGGGGACGTGACGGGGGCTGCAGGGACCCAGGGATCCACCCCATTGCTGCTCTGCCCAGCCGCAAGGAGCGTGGGGGGGGGGGGGGGGCTGGCACTGGCTGCACCCTGCCCTGGGTGAGGAGGTGGGGGCCCCTTCACAGCCAGCCATTGGCGCTGAAGTCTCGGCGCAGCTCCTGCACCTGGGCCTCGCTCAGCGGGGCGCAAGGGGGCTCGGCAGGGGCCGCCGTGGAACCCGAACCACTCCATGGCCTGCTTCAGCCCCGGGATCCCAAACTTGCGGGTGACCTGCGGAAGCCAGAGCCGCCGTGAGGGCCTGGGCTGCCCCCCAGCCTCCGCAGCGTCCGCTGCCCGGGGCTGTATCCCCTCCCTGGCCTGCCCCTCTTCCCGCTCCTCACCGCCCCGTGCCCCCTGCCGGTGCCCCTCGCTGCCGACCCACACCCCCTGCCGGTGCCCCCAGCCCCGGCCCTGCCAGTGCCCCTCGCTGCCGACCCACACCCCCTGCCAGCCCCGCCCCTCTCAGCCCTGCCGGTGCCCCTCGCTGCCGACCCACACCCCCTGCCAGCCCCGCCCCTCTCAGCCCTGCCGGTGCCCCTCGCTCCCGACCCACACCCCCTGCCAGCCCCGCCCCTCTCAGCCCTGCCGGTGCCCCCTCGCTCCCGACCCACACCCCCTGCCGGTGCCCCCAGCCCGGCCCTGCCGGTGGCCCCTCACTCCCGACCCACACCCCCTGCCGGTGCCCCTTGCTGCCGACCCACACCCCCTGCCGGTGCCCCCAGCCCAGCCCTGCCGGTGGCCCCTCACTCCCCGACCCACACCCCCTGCCGGTGCCCCCCCCAGCCCGGCCCTCCCCCCCCAGCCCGGCCCTCCCGGTGCCCCTCGCTGCCGACCCCACACCCCCTGCCGGTGCCCCTCGCTGCCGACCCACACCCCCTGCCGGTGCCCCCAGCCCAGCCCTGACGGTGGCCCCTCGCTCCCGACCCACACCCCCTGCCAGCCCCGCCCCCTCTCAGCCCTGCCGGTGCCCCTCGCTCCCGACCCACACCCCCTGCCAGCCCCGCCCCTCTCAGCCCTGCCGGTGCCCCTCGCTCCCGACCCACACCCCCTGCCAGCCCCGCCCCTCTCAGCCCTGCCGGTGCCCCTCGCTCCCGACCCACACCCCCTGCCGGTGCCCCCAGCCCGGCCCTCCCGGTGCCCCTCGCTGCCCGACCCACACCCCCTGCCAGCCCCGCCCCTCTCAGCCCTGCCGGTGCCCCTCGCTCCCGACCCACACCCCCCTGCTGGTGCCCCTCACTCCCGACCCACACCCCCTGCTGGTGGCCCCCAGCCCGGCCCTCCCGGTGCCCCTCGCTGCCGACCCACACCCCCTGCTGGTGCCCCCAGCCCAGCCCTGACGGTGGCCCCTCACTCCCGACCCACACCCCCTGCCAGCCCCGCCCCTCTCAGCCCTGCCGGTGCCCCTCGCTCCCGACCCACACCCCCTGCCAGCCCCGCCCCTCTCAGCCCTGCCGGTGCCCCTCGCTCCCGACCCACACCCCCTGCTGGTGCCCCCTCGCTCCCGACCCACACCCCCTGCCAGCCCCGCCCCTCTCAGCCCTGCCGGTGCCCCTCGCTCCCGACCCACACCCCCTGCCAGCCCCGCCCCTATCAGCCCTGCCGGTGCCCCTCGCTCCCGACCCACACCCCCTGCCAGCCCCGCCCCTCTCAGCCCTGCCGGTGCCCCTCGCTCCCGACCCACACCCCCTGCCGGTGCCCCCCCCCCCCAGCCCGGCCCTCCCGGTGCCCCTCGCTCCCGACCCACACCCCCTGCCGGTGGCCCCCCAGCCCAGCCCTCCCGGTGCCCCTAGCTCCCGACCCACACCCCTTGCCGGTGCCCCCCCCAGCCTGGCCCTCTCGGTGCCCCTCACTCCCGACCCACACCCCCTGCGGTGGGCCCCCCAGCCCCAGCCCTGCAGTGCCCCCTCGCTCCTGACCCACACCCCCTGCCGGTGCCCCCCCCAGCCCTGCCGGTGCCCCTCGCTCCTGACCCACACCCCTGCCGGTGCCCCCCTCCAGCCCTGCCAGTGCCCCTCGCTCCCGACCCACACCCCCTGCCAGCCCTGCCCCTCTCAGCCCTGCTGGTGCCCCTCGCTCCCGACCCACACCCGCTGCCGGTGCCCCCCCCCCCAGCCCGGCCCTCCCAGTGCCCCTCGCTCCCGACCCACACCCCCTGCCAGCCCCGCCCCTTTCAGCCCTGCCGGTGCCCCCTCGCTCCCGACCCACACCCCCTGCCGGTGCCCCCCCCCCCAGCCCGGCCCTCCCGGTGCCCCTCGCTCCCGACCCTAGCTGCCCTGCCCGGACTGTGCCCTGCACCCCCATGGCAGCGAGCGCCGCTCTTACCGCCGCGTTGGGCTCAATGAGCCGGAGCTGCAAGTCCCGGGCCTCTTGCCAGCGTCCCTCCTGGCACAGGCGCTCCAGCTGGCAGAGGGGGGCTGCCAGGACATTAGCGAGAGCACAGATGCCCCCACAGGCACCTGGGAGCAGAGCACACAAGGCAGCTTAATGTCCTGCCCCCTGTGCCCTCATCCTGCACCCCGGCACCCTACTCCCATCCTCCCAGTGCCCCCACAGCCTGCAGCACCCCAACCCCACCTCAGCCCCTCGACCCTGCCCAGCTGCTGCAGCCACCCCCTCCCACGCCCCCCCCGCAGCCCCAAGGACCCCCAGCAGGGCCCAGGTGTCACACGCCAGAGGAGCGGGCCCCTACCTACGGCGTAGCCAGCCAGCAGGAAGCCGGCTGATCCCACCAGTACCTGGAACTGCTCTGCCCGCGTCTTGTGGACAATCAGGCCCAGGCGGGTGATCTGAGGAGACACAGAGCGTCCTGCACAGCCCAGGCCCCGGGGCCCCAAGCACTCATGGTGGAGCTCAGCTGAGGGCTCCCCGGGGCCAGCGCCACTATACGCTTTAGAGTAGGCCCTACACAAACAACCCGCCTGCAGCGAGGAGGTCGCCCCCAGAGCAGCGCCGGGGCTGGTGCTCGGGTGCGGGGGAGCCAGGACTCCTGGTTTCTTGGTGCTGAGGTGAGGTCTTTCCCTGCACTGTTCTGTGCCTCAGTTTCCCTACCTGACTGCTGGGGTTGGTGGCCCTGGACCCTGCTGAGGACAGTCACACTGGCCACAGAGGCAGGGAGGTGGAAGTGGGGGGTAGGGGTGATGGGGGCTGTAGCCCACCAATGTGGAGCAGGCGCAAGGTCTCACCACAGCCCCGCCCTGCCCCACTCTCCAGGTGAGCCCCTGGCCCAGCTGGGGGGGTAAAGGCCTCTGGATTCCCTCCCCCCGCGCAGGGCCCCACTCACATCCCCCCCGCTGTCCTTGAGGCCCACGATGTTGGGGTGCTGCGCCAGGGTGAGGACCGCCTCGGGGGGCAGCTCCAGGCCGGTGTTGGCTGGGACACTGTACAGCACCACGGGGATGGGCGAGGCATCAGCCACCTGCGGACACAGAACAGGGCGCTGGGCACCCCCTGCCCGCCTATAACCAATGGCCAGGCTGGTTCCTGTAGGGCCTACATAAACAACGGGGCTGACTTTCACTCTCTCGGCTCTAGCCCTTCCCCCAGCCCCTGGGGCTTTGCTGGAGCTGCCCCCCCACCCCAGAGCCACTGGGCTCTTTGCTACCCCTCCCCACCAAGAGGCTGCTGGTGGCTGAGGGGAGAGCTCCGATTGGACGTTTAAGCCCCAGGGGGCGGGACTGTGGGACAGGCAGCCAACCAGACAGCTTGAATTCCCTAGGGGCAAGAACTTCAAGGCCCACCTGAAATTCCCTCCTTGCAAAACACTTGGGAAGTTGGCGGTGCTCCCCTCCCCCATCCCGGAGGAGGGCCCTGCCCTCGTGCTGGCCCCTCCCCCTCACAAGCCCCGCCCCTTCTCCAGGACTCCGCCCCCAGCGTCACGGCTCGTGGCCGGGGGCTCTGCCCGTACCTGGCTGTAGTGGTGGATCAGGGCTGGGGCGGTCATCGCACCCCGGTAGTAGCAGGGGGTGACCACCAGGGCGGCGTCAGCGCCCGCCTCGGCCATGCTGCCGGTCAGCGCAATGGTGGCCTGCGTGGCTGGGGAGGGCGAGGGGGAGGTCAGTGTGGGGCCCCCGCCAGCCCCACGGCGAGCCATGGGTGCGGGGCAGGGCAGGGGGCAGGAGGATGGGGGGGTTGGGGCCCAGGCACGGGGGGGCAGGAGGATGGGGGAGGTTGGGGCCCAGGCGGGGGGGCAGGAGGATGGGGACGTCGGGGCCCAGGCAGGGGGCAGGAGGATGGGGGGGTTGGGGCCCAGGCAGGGGGCAGGAGGATGGTGGGGGCAGGGCCCAGGCATAGGGGGGAAGGAGGATGGGGGGGTGGACCCCAGGCCTGGGGGAGGAAGGGGCAGGGGCCCTGGAAAGATCCCCAAGGCCACCAGCACGCCATCCCGCAGGGCCCTGGGCGGGGGAAGGGAGTTATGGGGCAGGCCCTCTGGCCATGGTACCCGCCCCCGCGCCCTCCGCTCACATTCGCAGCCCGAGCCGGCCAGCAGCAGCTTGTCCCTGGGCAGGGCCTGGCGCACGCGGCTCACCACGGCCAGCCGCTCCTGGGGCGTCAGGTAGGGGCACTCGCCGCTGGAGCCCTGCACCACAAACCCTGCAAGAGGCGCACACGGCTGGGGTGGGGTCCTGCCCAGGGCGGGTTCCATGGAGGGTGGTACCCGGCCCCTGGGAGCATCCGTCCTTCTCCCCTGGGGGCGGAGGGGGGCGGGATGCCTGTGCCCTCCATGGGGCCTTTCCCCAAGGGTCCTGCCAGGGCAGGTGAACCCGGGCACCAGTGGTCTACAAATCCCCCCTCCCCCAAGCTGCAGGCCAGGCTGGTGACAGCCCCCCCCCCCCCCCCGGCCTCTCCCAGCTGCCAGACTGCATCTAGCCCTGCCCACACCAGCCCTGGCCCCCGCCTCCCGACCGCCAAGGGCTGGGCTCTGCCTACAGCCCTGACCCCCAGCCAGTCCCCAGGCCCCCTTGGCTCCGTCCGGCTTCACCCCGCTGCTCCAGCACCAGCCTGACTGCAGGGCACGGGCCAGCCCCTCGGGCGCTCGACGGAGCCCGGTGCACTGTGGGGCGCCACAGGCTCCTGGCCACCCTAAGGGCTGTGACCATCGCGGGCCCTGCCCTGCAGACCCACCGAGGCAAGGGGGGCCCAGCCGGGGGCAGTGGCTGGCCCACGGTCGCCCACGCGCAGTGGCAGAGCTGGGAGGAGGCACTGGAGGGCCCAGCGGTACCAGAGCACACGGCCTCCTCCGCCCCCGCCCCCTGCTCCGCCTTCCATCACCCGCACAAATCGCCCCACGCAGGGATGCTCGCAAAGCGTTTATTGCCCCCGGCTGGGCACTGCGGCTCGCCGCTGCCCTCACAGGGGCGCCCGTGCTCTGGAGCTCGTGGGCGTGCCTGGGGCAAGGAGCTGGCTCCGGGTGGGTGCTGGGTAGGGGGGCACTGCCTTGGCTGCCTCTGCCACTTGCTCCTTGCCCTGCTGGGACGCTGGTCGCGGGTCCGACGAGCGACTGCCCCGGCCCTCCTTGCTGCCATGCCCGTGCAGGGGGTAGGGGCCCGTCAGGGAGGGGGCGCCCGCAGGGCAGAGCCTGCCACAGGCCCCTGGGCCAGCCTGGAGTGGATGGGGTAGGTGGCAGCAGCCGTGGTACTGCCTCGCTGGATGAGGGCGTGTGCCCGCAGCCTGGCGCTCACTGCCTCCGTGCCCAGGAGCGTGCCAGGGGCGGCCTGGCAACTGAGGTGGCAGGAGACGGCACGCAGCAGCAGGGCCTCGGTCAGGCGCCTCCTCGGGGCTTCGGTGTCCCGGCTCTGCTCCGTGATGCTGCCCTGGTCCCTGTCCTCCAGGTGCTGCCAGGCCCCTCCAGTGCCCCGTGGGCCTCTCCTCTGCCCCCGCTGCCTCACTCTCCTCAGGGAAGCAGCTGTAGTATGACCTGATCCAGTGTGGAGCCAGAGCCAGCGCTGGAGCTGCAGCTGGAGCCGGAGCTGGAGATGGTGCTGGAGCCAGAGCCCGTGCTGGAGCTGGAGATGGTGCTGGAGCCAGAGCCCATGCTGGAGCCAGAGCCCATGCTGGAGCCAGTGCCGGAGATGGTGCTGGAGTCGGAGCCAGTGCTGGAGCCAATGCCGGAGATGGTGCCGGAGCCGGAGCCAGTGCTGGGGCCACCCCCCTGCAGAGCCCCTCCTCCACCTCCACAGTAGCAGGGTGCCAGCCCCCAGCAGCAGGGCGGCCCCCAGTGCCAGGGCCACCTTCCAGTAGCACGAGGGCCTGGCCGAGCCCATGGCTCTGGTCAGGGCATGGTGAGAGCCGGGGGCCGGGGCTCATGGGACAGCAGAGCCATAGCCCAGCCCCCGCCCTGGCAGCGCCCGGGTCACCAGTGAGGGGTCATTGTGAGGGAAGCACCGGGCCTGCCTGCTGCTCTCAGGGCCAGGGAGAGCCTGGGCCCAACACAGCCAGGGGGGCACGGAGCCGGGTCGACCCCAGGGGAGCTGAGACCAGCCTGGCCCAGACCCAGCAGCAGGTGCAGCATGTGCACAGCCCCTGCCCGAGTGGGAACCGGGGGGGGGAGCTTGTGGGGAGGCTGGCAGGTGCTACTGTGGGCTGAGCTCATTGGCAGTGCACTGGGGGGGTGGTGTGGGGGGCTGAGCTCATTGGCAGTGCACTGGGGGGCAGTGTGTGGGGGGCTGAGCTCACTGGCAGTGCGCTGGGGGGCGGGGTGGGGGGCTGAGCTCATTGGCAGTGCGCTGGGGGGCAGTGTGGGGGGCTGAGCTCATTGGCAGTGCGCTGGGGGGCGGGGTGGGGGGCTGAGCTCACTGGCAGTGCGCTGGGGGGCGGGGTGGTGGGGGCTGAGCTCACTGGCAGTGCGCTGGGGGGCGGGGGTGGGGGGCTGAGCTCACTGGCAGTTGCGCTGGGAGGGTGGGGTGGGGGGCTGAGCTCATTGGCAGTGCGCTGGGGGGCGGGGGTGGGGGGCTGAGCGGCCCGTTGATCCAGACAGTCTCCCCACGACTGGCCCTGGCCACTCGCCCCCGCTGTAGGGAGCTGGGTCCCAGCCAAAGGCGTTCCTGCCCACACGCTGCCCTGGTCTGGGGCACGCACCCCCCTCACGCCTGCCCAGCCCCACGGGGGGAAGGGGCCAGCGTGAGGCAGGAACGGGCCTGGCTTCCCCTGGTGCTGCCCACCTGCTGGGCTGAGCCTGCTACCCTGCCCCACAGGGCGCCAGAGCCCCCCACAGGCCTGGCAGGCAGGAGGGGAGCAGGGGGGCGCTTAGTGGGGTGTGGGGAAGGACAGGGCCAGACGGGCCCCAGGCCAGCTGGCGGGGGGGGAGGAGACACGCCCTATCTGAGGCCTGGCTGGCACTCGGCTGCCCCGCGGCCCCCTCCCCAGAGCTAGCTGCAGCCCGCAGGCCCTGGCCCGGGGGTAACCCCCGGCGGGTCGTGGTGCGGGGCGGAGGAGCACCGGGCTCTCCAGGCGCTGCTGCGCAGAGGGGGGCGCCCCGAGCGCGGCGCCAGGCAGGGCCTCACCTCGCAAGGGGACGGGGGGCGTAGCGGCGCAGGTTCTCCTCCAGCCGGCCGTGCGCCACCTCCGCCTGGGCGGTTGAAGGGGGTGGGGAGCGGGGGGAAGATGCCCCGCAGGTCGAGCCGGGTCCCCGGCGGGGCCGGGGTGCTGAGCCCCCGGCCCCGCCCGAAGGGGCGACAGCGCAGGGCCGCCAGTCCCAGCCTGAGGGGGCCCAGGGCTCCGCGGGGCTGCGCCATGGCGGGGCCTGGCCTTGGGCTCTGCGCTGCTGCCCCAGGGGCTGTTAATGATTGACGGGCTGGCGGGGGGCGAGGCAGGCAGGGGGCCCTGTGCCAGCGCGGGGGGGAGGAGGGGGCAGCTGATTGGCCTTGCTCAGGATCAGCCCCCCCGTGTCTCTAGGCAGCCCCGGCCTCCCCCCCCAGCAGCTGGCCAGGCGGCTAGAGCCAAAGTCGCGCAGCCCCTCCTCTCCCTTAAAGGGGCTGCACGGGGGGGGCAGACTGGGGCATGGCTGGCACCGGCACCTGGCGCGCCCACTCCCCAGAGCTAGCTGCAGCCCCCGGGCCCTCTCGCCAGGCTGGCCTGGCCCCTGGGGTCCCGCGGCATCTGGGGCAGCCCACACGGCTCCTTTGTCATTGCAGGGTCTCCTGGGAGCGCCGCCTGACTCGGGAAGGCCCCGGGAGCTGCCTTGCCGGGTGAGTGCGGGCGCCAGGCGCCGGGGGACCCGCTGTGGCAGGCTCAGCCCCGGGGGTCCAGGAGCAGCGCGGAGGCGACTGGCCAGAGCTGGAGCGCGAGCCCCGGGAAGGCTCCCGAGAAGCGGGGGGGGTGGGGGGGGGGGCGGAGCTCTCCGTGGACCAGCTCCTGCGCTGAGACACGCTCGGGGCGGCCGGGGGCGGCTGGAGCTCGGGCGCTGCCGTCCTGCTCCCCGGGGCCCTGCGCCTGACGAAGCCGATGTCACCCCCCCACAGCTCGGGAGCCGCTCCGGCGCCCCGCGACCCCCCTCCTCCCGCCCGCCCCCGGCGCCTGGCAGAGCGGATGTCACCACCCCCGCGCCGGCGGGGCGGCCATTGTCCGAGACCCCGCCAGACGCCCCCGGGTCGGTTCTGCCCCCGGCCTAAGGCTCCCTGCGGCTGGCCCCTTCCTCGCTGTGACCCCCCCCCCCCCGGCTCTGCCCCCGGCCTAAGGCTCCCTGCGGCTGGCCCCTTCCTCGCTGTAACCCCCCCCCCCGGCTCTGCCCCCCGGCCTAAGGCTCCCCTGCGGCTGGCCCCTTCCTCGCTGTAACCCCCCCCCGGCTCTGCCCCCCGGCCTAAGGCTCCCTGCGGCGGCCCCTTCCTCACTGTAACCCCCCCCCCCGGCTCTGCCCCCCCGGCCTAAGGCTCCCTGCGGCTGGCCCCTTCCTCGCTGTAACCCCCCCCCCGGCTCTGCCCCCCGGCCGAAGGCTCCCTGCGGCTGGCCCCTTCCTCGCTGTAACCCCCCCCCCCGGCTCTGCCCCCCCGGCCTAAGGCTCCCTGCGGCTGGCCCCTTCCTCGCTGTAACCCCCCCCCGGCTCTGCCCCCCGGCCTAAGGCTCCCTGCGGCTGGCCCCTTCCTCGCTGTAACCCCCCCCCCCCGGCTCTGCCCCCCGGCCTAAGGCTCCCTGCGGCTGGCCCCTTCCTCGCTGTAACCCCCCCCCCCCGGCTCTGCCCCCGGCCTAAGGCTCCCTGCGGCTGGCCCCTTCCTCGCTGTAACCCCCCCCCCGGCTCTGCCCCCCGGCCGAAGGCTCCCTGCGGCTGGCCCCTTCCTCGCTGTAACCCCCCCCCCCGGCTCTGCCCCCCGGCCTAAGGCTCCCTGCGGCTGGCCCCTTCCTCGCTGTAACCCCCCCCCCCCGGCTCTGCCCCCCGGCCTAAGGCTCCCTGCGGCTGGCCCCTTCCTCGCTGTAACCCCCCCCCCGGCTCTGCCCCCCGGCCTAAGGCTCCCTGCGGCTGGCCCCTTCCTCGCTGTAACCCCCCCCCCGGCTCTGCCCCCGGCCTAAGGCTCCCTGCGGCTGGCCCCTTCCTCGCTGTAACCCCCCCCCCCGGCTCTGCCCCCCGGCCTAAGGCTCCCTGCGGCTGGCCCCTTCCTCGCTGTAACCCCCCCCCCGGCTCTGCCCCCCGGCCTAAGGCTCCCTGCGGCTGGCCCCTTCCTCGCTGTAACCCCCCCCCGGCTCTGCCCCCCGGCCTAAGGCTCCCTGCGGCTGGCCCCTTCCTCGCTGTAACCCCCCCCCCCGGCTCTGCCCCCGGCCTAAGGCTCCCTGCGGCTGGCCCCTTCCTCGCTGTAACCCCCCCCCCCCGGCTCTGCCCCCCGGCCTAAGGCTCCCTGCGGCGGCCCCTTCCTCGCTGTAACCCCCCCCCCCCCGGCTCTGCCCCCCGGCCTAAGGCTCCCTGCGGCGGCCCCTTCCTCGCTGTAACCCCCCCCCCCCGCTCTGCCCCCGGCCTAAGGCTCCCTGCGGCTGGCCCCTTCCTCGCTGTAACCCCCCCCCCCCCGGCTCTGCCCCCGGCCTAAGGCTCCCTGCGGCTGGCCCCTTCCTCGCTGTAACCCCCCCCCCCAGCTCTGCCCCCCGGCCTAAGGCTCCCTGCGGCTGGCCCCTTCCTCGCTGTAACCCCCCCCCCAGCTCTGCCCCCCGGCCTAAGGCTCCCTGCGGCTGGCCCCTTCCTCGCTGTAACCCCCCCCCCCGCTCTGCCCCCGGCCTAAGGCTCCCTGCGGCTGGCCCCTTCCTCGCTGTAACCCCCCCCCCCCCGGCTCTGCCCCCGGCCTAAGGCTCCCTGCGGCTGGCCCCTTCCTCGCTGTAACCCCCCCCCCCCAGCTCTGCCCCCCGGCCTAAGGCTCCCTGCGGCTGGCTCCTTCCTCGCTGTAACCCCCCCCCCCCGGCTCTGCCCCCGGCCTAAGGCTCCCTGCGGCTGGCCCCTTCCTCGCTGTAACCCCCCCCCCCCCCCCCCCCCCCGCTGTGCTTCTCCAGGCTGAACAAACCCCGTTCTGGGTTTGTTTCCTGGGGCCAGTCATGCCTGCGGCCTCTGGGATTTCTGCCGGTCGCGGCTCAGGGCGATCCCCAGGGGGTCGCCCCGGCATGAACAGAGACTGGGACGGGCGGCTCGTTCCCCCTGTGATGTGGGGGGGGGACTGCCCTCTCGCTGGGCGCTAGGCTCGGGCTGGGGGCGACCCCACTGGCCTGCATCCGTGAGCTCCAGCATGACAGGGGCCTCTCACCTGAGCAAGGGAAGGGGGCTACCTGGGGGAGGGGTGTCCGAAGGGGGGGCTACCTGGGGGAGGGGTGTCCGAAGGGGGGGCTACCTGGGGGAGGTGTGTCCGAAGGGCGGGCTATGTGGGGGAGGGGTGTCCGAAGGGGGGGCTACCTGGGGGAGGGGTGTCCGAAGGGGGGGCTACCTGGGGGAGGTGTCCCCGGTCTGGGCAGGGGCAGCCATGAAGGGAAGAGACTGGCGGAGTCCTGGGGGCTGAGGGGCCGGTGCCCCCCTGCCCCGAGCGGGCTGAGCTGCCAGCCCCTGACCCCTGGATCTCGGAGCAGCGCTAACCCTCCTGTGCGGCCGGCGGCTGGGGACGGGGGCAGGGTCGGGGTCCCCTCTGGGCAGCGGGCCTTGTGCTAAGCCAGGCAGTGCCCCTCCCCCCCTGGCGGGGACCCCCGGGCCTGGGGGGGCTGCGGGGCTCAAGCTCCTCCCCCCCTGGCGGAGTGGCACCGCCCCCTCGTCTGACATCTGTGGCCCCGTGCGGCTGCCCAGCCCCGCCATGAGAAGGGGGGGTCGTGGGAAGGGCTGGGACTGTGGGGCTGAATGGCAGCAGCATGGCAGCTCCGTGGGCCCCGTGGGCAGGGGGCCTGGCTACTCCCTGCTCTGCCTGGCGCCTCGCACGGCCCAGGCCCAGGGTGGGGCCCCGAGCGGAGCCCACGGGGGGCAGGGCGTGTGGCTAGCACAAGGAAACCACGGCAGCCCTGCCCAGCCTGCCCCTGAGGGGCACCCCTGCCCCAGCCCAAGGGTGGGCACAGACCCAGGCCCCCCCCACCCCTGAGGTGACAGGAGCACTCCCTCCCCCACCCCAAGGGTGGGCACAGACCCAGGCCCCCCCCACACCCCTGAGGTGACAGGGGCACTCCCTCCCCCACCCCAAGGGAGGGCACAGACCCAGGCCCCCCCCCACCCCTGAGGTGACAGGGGCACTCCCTCCCCCACCCCAAGGGTGGGCACAGACCCAGGCTCCCCCGCACCCCAGGGATGACGCAGCCCAGCCGGGTCATCCCTGCCCCGCAGCCCCATGGCAGGTGCCGGCGCCGACGCTGCTCTCGTGTGCTGGGTTTTATTCACAGGGCCCCGCAGCCGGGGGTGCAGTGGGCCCAGCGCCGCCCACCCCGGCCCTCAGGCGCGGGCCTCCGGCTCGCCCGGCTCCTTTGTCTCCAGCGCCTGCCGGGTGTCTGCCTGCCAGAGCTGCACCAGGTCCGTGGGGGTCCTTCCTTCCTAGGGGGGGGGCAGGGGTGAGAGGAGCCAGCGCCTCCGGCCCCCCCGTGTGAGAGCCCCGGGGCCGGGACCTGCCCCCCCCCCCGGGTACCGCTGGGCGGCTCTGGGGCTGAGCCCTGCCCCTACGGCCCCCCCCCGCCCGGCCGGGGCGCCACTCACCAGGTTCTGGGCCATCATGTCCGCCCCGTACAGGATCAGCATCTTGATGATCTTGTAGCGGCTGAGGCGCACGGCGTCGTGCAGCGCGCTGTCCCCCTCCTGCAAGGGACGCAGCGCGGGGTCCCAGGCGCCTGGCTCCCGGCACCCCCGCAATGGGGACGGCGCCCCCCCCCCGCCCCTCAGCCAGAGCCCTGCGCCCGCCCCGCCCCTCAGCCAGAGCCCTGCGCCCGGCCTGGGCTGCCGGGACCCCCCGCCCCGCCCCGCCCCTCAGCCAGAGCCCTGCGCCCGGCCTGGGCTGCCGGGACCCCCCGCCCCTCAGCCAGAGCCCTGCGCCCGGCCTGGGCTGCCGGGACCCCCCCGCCCCGCCCCTCAGCCAGAGCCCTGCGCCCGGCCTGGGCTGCCGGGACCCCCCGCCCCTCAGCCAGAGCCCTGCGCCCGGCCTGGGCTGCCGGGACCCCCCGCCCCTCAGCCAGAGCCCTGCGCCCGGCCTGGGCTGCCGGGACCCCCCCGCCCCGCCCCTCAGCCAGAGCCCTGCGCCCGGCCTGGGCTGCCGGGACCCCCCGCCCCCGCCCCGCCCCGCCCCTCAGCCAGAGCCCTGCGCCCGGCCTGGGCTGCCGGGACCCCCCGCCCCGCCCCGCCCCTCAGCCAGAGCCCTGCGCCCGGCCTGGGCTGAGGAGCCAGCGGCTGGGACCTGGGGGGGGGGGGGGGGTCTAACTTCAGTGTTAGCCACCAGGGTGGGGGCTCTGCTCCCCCTTTGGGCCCTGCCCTCCCTGGGCAGTGTCAGTGCGGGCTGGTACAGGCCTGCCGGTCCCGCAGCTGCTGGCGCTGGGGGCCAGATGCCCGGGCCCTGGTTCCTGGGGGTTCCCCAGCTGCTGGGGCTGAGGGCCAGACCCCGTGGGTACAGGCACGGCTCCTGGGGGTGCTTACCCTGTCCCGGGAGTTCACATCCACCCCTGTGTTGATCAGATGCTCCACGATGTCCACGCGCCCCGTCCGGGTTGCCACGTGCAGGGGGGTGCTCAGGAGCTGCCCATGGCCGGGGCAGTGGCGTTAGCTCCCATTGAATGAAAGTCAGCCGGCCGCCTGCAGGAGCCTGGCCACTACCCCTTCCCCACCCCCCACTGCCACAGCCCTGCCCCCCGCTGTGCCCCCAGCCCCGCCCCACTGCACAGCCCTTCTCCCACCCCCCACTGCCACAGCCCTGCCCCCCTGCCACACCCCTTCCCCCACCCCACTGCCACAGCCCTTCCCCCACCCCCCACTGCCACAGCCCTGCCCCCCACTTTGCCCCCAGCCCTGCCCCACTGCCACAGCCCTTCCCCTACCCCCCACTGCCACAGCCCTGCCCCCCGCTGTGCCCCCAGCCCCGCCCCACTGCACAGCCCTTCTCCCACCCCCCACTGCCACAGCCCTGCCCCCCTGCCACACCCCTTCCCCCACCCCACTGCCACAGCCCTTCCCCCACCCCCCACTGCCACAGCCCTGCCCCCCACTTTGCCCCCAGCCCTGCCCCACTGCCACAGCCCTTCCCCCACCCCCCACTGCCACAGCCCTGCCCCCCGCTGTGCCCCCAGCCCTGCCCCACTGCCACAGCCCTTCCCCCACCCCCCACTGCCACAGCCCTGCCCCACTGCCACAGCCCTTCCCCCACCCCCCACTGCCACAGCCCTGCCCCCACTTTGCCCCCAGCCCTGCCCCCCTGCCACACCCCTTCCCCCACCCCACTGCCACAGCCCTTCCCCCACCCCCCACTGCCACAGCCCTGCCCCCCGCTGTGCCCCCAGCCCCGCCCCACTACCACAGCCCTTGCCCCACCCCCCACTGCCACAGCCCTGCCCCCCGCTGTGCCCCCAGCCCTGCCCCACTGCCACAGCCCTTCCCCCACCCCCCACTGCCACAGCCCTGCCCCCCACTGTGCCCCCAGCCCTGCCCCACTGCCACAGCCCTGCCCCCCGCTGTGCCCCCAGCCCTGCCCCACTGCCACAGCCCTTCCCCCACCCCCCACTGCCACAGCCCTGCCCCACTGCCACAGCCCTTCCCCCACCCCCCACTGCCACAGCCCTGCCCCCCGCTGTGCCCCCAGCCCCGCCCCACTGCCACAGCCCTTCCCCCACCCCGCACTGCCACAGCCCTGCCCCCCGCTGTGCCCCCAGCCCCGCCCCACTACCACAGCCCACCCCCCCACTGCCACAGCCCTGCCCCACTGCCACAGCCCTTCCCCACCCCTCACTGCCACAGCCCTGCCTCCAGCTGTGCCCCCGTGTCCCCTACTCACCCACCCCACCCCTACCCCACTACCACAGCCGTGACACCCTGCTTCATCCCATCTCTATCCACCTCTATGGCCCTGCTCCCACCCCACCCCTGTCCCTTCTCAACCCACCTGCCACAGTCCAGGCCCCTCCCCCAGCCCCACCTCCGCTGCCCCTCTGTGCCGGCCATACCCCCCCGCCCTCACCTTATCCTTCAGGTTGAGGTCGGCACCTCGGTCCTGCAGCAGCTTCACTGCGTCCAGGTGCCCGCCCCGGCAGGCCCAGTGCACGGCCGTGCAGTCCAGCTGCACCAGCAAGAGCCCTGGTCAGAGACCCGCGCCCCGGGGAAGCCCTCTGATTGGCTGCCAGCCTCGCTGCCCCGCCTCTGCGGACGAGCAGCCATTCGGGCGGAGCTCCCTCCCCGGGGGCCACCCCCGTGACGCGGTGGGGCCGGGTCCCGTATTCCCGCCGGCTGCATCGCTGGCTCCCGGGTGACCGAGTCCCGCCTGCTCTGCCAGGAGGGAGGCGGGTTGGGGGTGCGCTGCCCAGCGGGGGTGGGAGCCCTGGGGGAGCACTCCTGAGGGACGCAGGTAGGGACTGGCCCAGGCCGGCCTGGCACCTGATCCTAGGGGGATGCAGCCAGTTGGACGGGGCGGGGGAGAAGGGAGCCTAGCTAGCCTGGGGGGCTGGGGCTCTGGGCCCCCCCTCCCCGAGGTGGAGTGTCCTGATGGTCCTGGTTCCTGTAACAAGTCTGAGCTACGCCCTGTCCCTGGGAGCCAATAACCCTTCTCTTCTACCTGCCGCCTGAGAGTCCCCTCCGGCTGTGTGGGGGGGGGGGCAGGGCCCGGGGTCTCCCCCGCACCCCGTGACAGGCACCAAGAGCAGGGGCAATGCTAGCGGGGTTGTGGGGGGCCATGGCAAGGTGGGGGGCCCTGGAAGGGGCAGGGTCTTGGGCAGAATGGGCGGGGCTGGGGCCACTGTTCCTCACTGCCCGGGCTCCAGCGGTGATTTAAAGGGCCGGGGGCTGTCGCGGCTGCGGTGCTGGTACCCAGCAGCCCAGGCCCTTGGAAGCTGCTGGGGCCCAGGCACCTGCCCCTTGTGCCCCGGTGGCAGCCCTGGCAGGGCTCTCCCCACCCCAGCGTTTGCCTTAGGCCCCGCGGCAGCTGGAGGCAGAGCAGTGGGCGGGCGCCCGAGAGCAGCCCCCAGCCCGGCCTGCGGGACTCAGCACACGGGGCTGCTGGAGGGTCCAGCTCCCCCTCCCCCCGTCACTCTTCCCCGCGGCTCTGCCAGCTCAGGGCCCTGTGGGCCATCCCGGGAGCTGCAGAGGGATGGGGGCCGTGCTAACTGATGGGGACATGGGGCAGGGGGAGAGGCTGGTTGCTCTGCCCCTTCCAGGCCTGGGGATTCCCTGCCGTGGGGCAGCAGCAGGCCGAGGCGAGAACAGTGGGGCCGGCGCGGGAGCTGTGGGGCAGCAGCGTGGTACCGCCTGCCCCTATGCCGGGCTCCCCTGGGCTGTCCGCCCCACATCCGCCACCTCTTGCTCCTCTGGTGCTGGATGGATTGGCCAGGAGGCAGCCCGGGGGCCAGGCCCGGTGCCACCCAGGCTGGGTGCATCGCTGCTTCCTGGCAGGGAGAGCCCCATCTCACCCGGTCTTGGAAGTCCACGGTGGCGCCGTGGTCCAGCAGTCTCTGCAGGATCTCCGTGTGCCCCTCCAGAGAGGCGCGGTGCAGGGCCGTGCGGTGGAACTGGGGCAGAGACGCAGGCGTGAGCAGCCCCCTCCGCCAGCCGGGCTGCACCACCCCAGGCAGCTGCGGCCACCTGTCCTGCCCTGCTCAGCGCCTGGCCTGGGCCAGCGGGGCTCCGAGATCCCGCGGCCCTGGGCAAACGGGGCCAACTGGTCTGGCGCCGTCTGGGGGAGAGGGGCACCCAAGCCAGCCAATGTCCCCCGGTATCCACGTGCCAAGAGGCCCAGAAGAACCAGGGCCACTGGCTTCGGGTGACTGGCCTCACATCACCACGCTGGGTTTGGCCTGGCTGGGACTGGGCCAGACTGGGGGAGCCCCATTTCCAGAGCCCTCAGTCGCTCCCTGCACCCCGCCCCTAGCAATGGGTCAGCCCCAAATTCTTGGCTGCAGCTCTGGGTGCCAAAGGCTGCTGTGGGCACCAGGCGCTCTGCCCAGGGGCAGGCTGGCTGGGGAGGGAGGAGCCGGGGCGAGGGAGGGGTGTTACCTCATCACAGGTGTCAGGGGAGCCTCCGTCCTCCAGGAACTTCTCAATGACGCGGATCTTGCCCTGCACAGCAGCCCTCAGGAACGCTTCCGCCTCCACCGGGCCCACCTGCAGGGGGAGACCACGGCTTAGGGCCACAGGCCAGCTCCATGCTCGGACTGTGGGGGGGGATACTCTAGGGGCAGCCACCGTTTTGGTCAACATCAGGTGCCTGCCAGCCCCACAGCCAGGCTGGCTCAGACCCACATCCACTCTGCCTCTCCCCGAGCCCTCCCCTCACAATCTCCTCCGGCTCCGGTTCCGGCTCCGGCTCCGGCTCCGCCTTCTCCTCTCTGCGCTTCCTGCGCTTCTTGCGCAGCTCGAGGAGGTACTGGAGGCCGCCCACGTCAATGATCTCCCGGCGCAGGTCCAGCGAGCTCTTCCGCTCCCGCCCCTGGGCCTGCAGAGAGGGGGCAAAGCAGCGCTGGAGCCACACGGAGACCCCGCTGGGCACCGGACTCCTGGGGCCCTCCCCTGGAGCACCTGGCTTTAACATGCAGGATGGGGGGGACCCCAACATGGCCCCCCAAAACCCCCGGTCCTGACCCACAGCCTGCCCCCCACAAACCTCCTGGTCCTGCCCCCCAGATCCTCTGCCTGCCCCCTGGTCCTGCCCCCCAACCGCTTGGCCCTTCCCTGGCTCTGACCAACTTCTCGGTCCTGATCCCTCCCCAAATGCCTGCTCCAGAGATCTGGCTCCCCTTGCAGATTGACTGACCCCAATGCCCTCCGACTGTCCCCCCCCACTGACCAACCACCTCCCCAGACTGCCCCCCCCCCGATGTCCCAACCCCTACTGGCTGGCCCTCTGAAACACACACTGCCCTGGCCCCAGCCCTGGCTGCCCGGGCAGTTGCATTGTGGGCCCAAGGGAGGGAAGCTGTGAGGTGGGGGGGAGGGGGGCACTGCCCCATGTGTTTAACATCTGCCTGTGCCCCTGAGACAGCGAGCCGGGCAGGTCTGCTCCCAGACCATCCTGTGCCCCACATCATATGCCATGGGGGGCAGAGACCAGCCCCAGACAGACAGGTGTCAGCATGGAGTGGCCTCGCCCAGCCCAGTCCCACTCCTGTGCTGGGGGCACAGGGAGAGCAGCTGCCAGCCTGCAGGCAAGTTTGTATCCAAATGCGGGCAGGGCAGGGCAGACCCGCCCCCGAGTCCGTCTGTCCGTCCAGCCCCGCCCGCAGGGTCCAGCTGTCCAGCCCCCCCATCCCTGCCCCCAGGGTCCATCCCTCCAGCCTGCGATGTAGTGGGGGTGCTGTCCACTCTTGGGCTGTGTCTACACTGGCAACTTATTCCGGAAAATCAGCCGCTTTTCTGGAAAAACTTGCCAGCTGTCTACACTGGCCGCTTGAATTTCCGGAAAAGCACTGACGCTCTCCTGTAAAATCATCAGTGCTTCTCCGGACAAACTGCTGCTCCCCTTCGGGCAAAAGTCTTTTTCCGGAAAACTTCCGCAAAAGGGCCAGTGTAGACAGCACAGGACTGTTTTCCGCAAAAAAGCCCCGATCGCGAAAATGACGATTGGGGTTTTTTTGCGCAAAAGCGCGTCTAGATTGGCCACGGACGCTTTTCTGGAAAAAGTGCTTTTGTGGAAAAACATCCTGCCAATCTAGACGCGATTTTCCAAAAATGCTTTTAACACAAAACTTTTCCATTAAAAGCATTTCCGGAAATTCATGCCAGTGTAGACGTAGCCTTGTAGTCCTGTGTTCACTCTTTGCTGTATTGTGCTGGGTGTGATTCCTACTGTCCTAGTGACTGTGTGCGTGCCTCAGTTTCCCCGGGCACTGCTGCACTATCTGAATGAGCGGGGGGGGGGCTGGGTGTGGGGAAGTACATTCCGTCTCAGGCCTGAGGACCCGGTGACAGCAGGTAACACCTGGGTCTGGAAGGAGGACAAAGGGCAGGCGGGGCTGACACCAGGCTGGGCGGTAGGGCCTGGGGGATGGGTTCATCTCGGCTGGGCTAGAAGGAGGAAAAGGGCTTTGGGCAGGAAGGGGGGAGTAGGGCCGGGACCCCTTCTCCCCGAAAGGAACATCACTGCCTGCTCCTGGCTCCTGTCTTCCCATCGTCCTGTGCTGGCTGCGGGGCACGCCTGGCTGCGGATGGGGGTGCAGGGTCGCAGACTCCCCGTCACACCATGACACAGCCCCCCCAGTGTCCATCCGTCCAGCTCCCCTCCCCTGCCCAGGGTCCGACAAGTCCCTGCCCCTGTCCATCCAGCTCCCATCCCTGAGCTCCATCCGTCCACCTGGCCCCTGCCCCCAAGGTCCGTCCATCCAGCCCCCGCACCCAGGATCTGTCCAACCAGCCACCACCCCCAGGATCTGTCTGTCCATCCAGCTCCTGGCCCCCGTCCCCAGGGTCCATCTGTCTGTCTAGCCCCCTGCCCCTGCCCCCAAGGTCTGTCCAACCAGCCACGGCCCCCAGGATCTGTCCAACCAGCCACCACCCCCAGGATCTGTCTGTCCAGCCAGCTCCTGGCCCCTGCCCCCAAGGTCCGTCCATCCATCCCCCGCACCCAGGATTTGTCCAACCAGCCACGGCCCCCAGGATCTGTCTGTCCATCCAGCTCCTGGCCCCCGTCCCCAGGGTCCATGGGTCTGTCTATGCCCCTGCCCCCAAGGTCCGTCCATCCAGCCCCCGCACCCAGGATCTGTCCAACCAGCCACCACCCCCAGAATCTGTCTGTCCAGCCAGCTCCTGGCCCCTGTCCCCAGGGTCCATCTGTCTGTCTAGCCCCCTGCCCCCAAGGTCTGTCCAACCAGCCACCACCCCCAGGGTCCATCTGTCCATCCAGCCCCCAGCGCACCTCACCCCCAGGGTGTCCATCCGTCCATGCAGCCCTTGCCCCCTCCCTCCAGGGTGTCTCGCACCCAGGATCCATCTGTCCGTCCCACCCCCGCCCCTTGGTCAGCCCAACAGGCCTTGGGCAGGTGCCGCCTCCAGAATGCCGCGGCTCGCCCCCCAGCTCTGCTCCAGCTCCAGCTGCTCGGGCCATGGGGGGCGATGAGCCCAGGGCGGGGGGACAGCTCCCCACTGAGCCCAGCGCCTGCACGGAGCCCCCGGGACCAGCCTCCTTCCTGGCCCAGGCTGCTGGGCCGGGCGACCCGCCGGCGTGGGGGTGAGCTGGGCCGGGCACGGGGGGGGGGCCGTGCCCACATACCTTGAGCCCCTCAATGCCCCAGTGAATGGGGCCGCGGCGCTTCTCGTCCTCCAGCTCCGGTGTGTCCATTCGCCCCACCGCAGGCGGCATCGCGGGGGCCTGGCTGGGGCGCTGCTGGAAGCAAGGGGAGAAGCCAGCAGGGTGTGGGCAGGGGGCTGGCCCTAACCCTAACCCACCCACCTCCCAGGCAGGGCTCAGCTAGCGGGGCCAAGGGCAACCGCTCCATCCCTGGGCACGGTCAGTCCTGGCCCCATAAGAGACCAGGTGGCTCTGACATCCCCGTGGGCCCCACGATTGGGGTCTGCTCACTCCTCATGGCCACCCCAAAAGCTCGTCTCCCCGAGGGTCCTGCCCAGGATCCCCCCACCCCTGCCTGACACCCGCCGTGGGGCTGCACCCACCCTTGCTGGGGTCCTGTGCCCCACAGCCCTCCGTTTCAAGAGCCTCCCAACACCCCCCGGCTGGGCTGAGCCCACGGCACGGGGCCAGTGCAGACGGGACGTGCGCCCCCAGGTTGCAGGTCGGGTGGTGGCCAACGGGCCTGAGCCACGGGGACGGGCACAAGCTCAGAAGTAGCCGAGCTAAGAGCTCCCAGGCCAGGTCCCTGCCCCCCACCAGGGCTCCGTCATCCCCGGCCCTGCGCTTTGCCTGGCAGCTCCCTCACCTCCTGCTCCTGCGCCAGCTTCTGGTCTATCAGCTCCGTCGCCCACTTCACGCCCTGCTCCATGGCTGCCTGCTCCATTCTCCAGGGCGCGGCCGAGCGCCTGTGGCCGCGGCCCTTTATGTAGGGCAGCCCCCCGCCCCAGGGAGCAGACAGGTGGGCCCAGCCCACGTGACCCGGGGGCCTTTGTCATGAGCTCACCCAGCCGCATTATCTCAGCGCCTCGGCCCCGGGGTCACCTTCACCCAGCATGGCCGCGGTGCCCCCCTGCCAGCACCGGGGCACTGGCCCGGGAGACCCGCTGAGCTGGGTGCCCTCGCAGAGGGGTGCCGGGGGGCACAGGCCAGAGAACAGGGCCACACCAGCCCCTGCCGGGAGCCCCTCAGCCTGTTCCCTCCCTGGCCTGCGCTGAGCTGGGTGTGACGGGGCCGCCGGCCCCACGGGAGAACGGGGCAGCGTCTGCGCCCCTGGGCCGGGCAGGGTGGCAGGGGATGCCAGGGGCAGAGGTGGTGCTGGGCTGCTTTGCGGGATGAGCTCCAGCGCCGTCGGCTCCGGCCCCTCCTGCCTGCGCGGGGAGCCAAAAACGGTGGGAATGGTTCCTGCTGAGCCAGGCCCCAGGGGCGCCGGAGCTATTCCTGGCTCTGGGCACCGGGTGGCTGCCTGGGGGCTGGGGCCAGCAGCTGTCTGGCAGAGGGTCGCAGCGGGAGGAGGGGGCCGGGCCGACCCGGGCTGGCGATACAAGTGGGGACGAAGGCCGTTAAGTATCAGTTAGCTGAACAGTCGATTAACCTCGGGACTTGTCACTCGACTAGTCTCTAGCACTTGGGGGCGGGCAGGGCCCCCCTAGCCGCCCCGCGCTGGATCCGACACAGCAGCTGGGGCGGGGGCTGGGCCGCAAGGGGAGCCACTTTGAAAACCAGCTCCCTTGGCAGACCCGCTGCCTGGCGCCCCGTGTCGGGGGGGGGGGGAGGGGGCTGTACACCCTCTGGCTGGGCATCCACTGGGGGCCGAGTTGGGCCGTGGGTGACCCCTGCTGGCCGGTGGCTGTAGCACTGCCCGGGGGGAGGGGGGGGGCTGTACACCCTCTGGCTGGGCATCCACTGGGGGCCGAGTTGGGCCGTGGGTGACCCCTGCTGGCCGGTGGCTGTAGCACTGCCCGGGGGGGGGGGGGGGAGGCCCTGGCCTAGCAACTTCTCACTTGGCCAGGGGAGGGTGTGAAGGAAGGAAGGGGGGGACCTGGGGGTTGAGTGAGCCGGGGCTGAGGGGGGCGGGGCAGTCTGGGCTGGGCAAACACGAAGAGAAGGGGCTGAGCCGAGTGCGGGGTCAGGGCCTGTCCCCCCATGGGGCCTGGGGCTGCCTGCCCCCTGCTCCCCCGTCCCCATGGCGCCCGGGCCGCGCTGTATCCGCAGCAGCAATGACCCGCCCTACTCTACCGGCCGGCGGATCCGATCTGGCTGCAGGGCCGGGGTCCCCGGCGCCGTCACACGCCCCGTGCTGCTGCTGCTGCTACAGAGGCAGCTGTGCAGGGTGGCAGCAGCCCCTGGCCGGGGGGGGGGGGGGGCGCGGTTAGAGCTCCCAGACCCCGTGCGAGCCGGCACTGAGCGGGGCTGCCCACCCGGCTCCACTCCACTCCAAATGCAGAGCTGTGGGGGGCAGGACCCAGACCCTGCTGGCCAGCCTGCTAAAAAATTCCCTGGCAGGGTGCGTGCGGGGGCAGGGGACTGCGCGTCGGCTGCAGCGTTCACCGACCTGCCTTTGCTAATCGGCTCAGCACTGCCCTATTGCAGCCCGGGGGGAGTGGGGCGGGGGCTCTCCAGCCCAGCGTTCCATGGGCTGTGCCGGGGGGCACCCGCTGCCCCGTCCCATGGAGCCAAGGCCCAGGCTGTGCACCTTTGACCTCCCCACCAGCGGGCACCAGCAGACGCAGCCCCTGCTGCCACATGGGGGCGCAGCTGGCACGGGACCCCCCCAGCAGGGGCCAAGCCAAGGCCAAAGGTGGGGGGCAGGGCCGGGGGCTTGGACTGGAGAAGGGACAAGCGCGGCCCTGGCAGGGCCTTCCTGACAACCACGGGCGGGCGGTGCCCACAGGGCACATCAAGTCCCCGGCCCCAGGGACATGGGCTGGGATGGGCAGAGGCGGTTGGACCCAGTGGCACCTAGGCACCAGGAGCAGGTGGGTGATGTCCCCGCGGGCAGCAGCGCCTGGGCCTACGCCCCCTCCCTGCACTGGCTCCTGTTCCCAGAGGGGCCCAGAGACTGGGGAGGGGGCTCAGCCAGCTGCAGAGGATGCAGAGCTCAGACAGGGGCCAGGCATGGCCCAGTTTAAGGGGGCAAGGAGCCAAGGGGGTGGGTGGAAGCTGCTGCCGGCTCCCTGCCAGGGAGGGGCCTTTCAGGGGCTACAACAGCAGCTAGGCAGTGTCCCAAGAAGGCAGCATAACCTAGCGGTTACAGCAGCAGAGTGGGCACCAGAATGCCTGCGGGAGTCCCAGCTCTGCTCCAGTGCCTGGCGAGTCTCTGTCCCTCAGTTTCCCCCTCTGGTGAGCTGGGAGAAGGATTGGCTACGAGGAGGGTGGGCAGCCCAGCTCCCGGGAAGCCACCGGCCAGGCTCGGATGGGGCAGCTGGGAGGAGCAGTGCTGGGGTACGTGCCAGGCCGTGCCCCAGCTGAGGGGAAAGCAGCAGGCCGGGGGGAAGGAAACGGCTTTATTGATAAATATGCAGAGTCCGGGAGAGCTGCCGGCCCCCTGGCCGTGCGGCGTGCGCAGGCCGCTCACCCAGGGGCCACGGGCACGCCCTGCACCCGCTGCGCCCACGGGAGCCGATTGGTCGCACACCTCTAAGCCACTTTATGCAAGTGTCCAAGCGCCAACAGGCCCCACCCCCTCCAGCAGGCCCCGCCCCCTCCAGCAGCCCCTCCCAAGAGACAGGCACCAGCCTCCTGCTGCGGTGCCCGTGAGCCCCCTTGCAGAGCAGAGGCAAGCGGGGTCCCGGGCCCTGGGCGCCCCACGTGCTGGTGCCGGGGGAGACCGCTCACCGGCTCCCGGGCCGGCTCAGTTCCTGGGCCCCAGCGGCGGGTTCACGATGACCTGGATGACAAAGTCCTTCTGGATCTTGGCCTCGTGCAGCCGGGTGCGGTCGGGCAGCAGCTTGCCGGAGAAGAACCAACGCTGCCAGCCCGGCTCGACGCCCTCCTGCGCCTGCAGCTGCTTCTTCAGCTGCCCCACGCTGTCAGCCATGCTGGCGCGCAGGCGCACGTCCCTGCCGGTGGAGAGCCGCACCTTGAGCGGGAACTCGTGGCGGGCGCCGGGCGCCGGCTCCGGGGGCTCCGTGCTCTCGTCGCCCCCCCGCTCCTGGATGAGGTTGGCCGGTGCCGCCAGGCAGTACACAGGCAGCTGGTAGCGGTTCCCCAGCTCGTCGTAGCACTCGCCCAGGGACCCTGCGGGCAGCCGGAGACGCCAGCTCAGGGGAGAGGGGAACGCACCCGAGCGGAGCACAGCACGGGCTGGGCCGACAGCATGGATCTCTCTGCCGGCGCCCTCACTCCTGCCCCACGGCCCTGCCGGTGCCCCTCACTCCCGCCCCACAGCCCGTCCCCCAGCCCTGCCGGTGCCCCTCACTCCCGCCCCACAGCCCGTCCCCCAGCCCTGCCGGTGCCCCTCACTCCCGCCCCACAGCCCGTCCCCCAGCCCTGCCGGTGCCCCTCCCCCCCAGCCCTGGCAGTGTCCCTCACTCCTGAACACCCAAATTCACCTCCTGAAGCTTTTCCCATGCCCTGCCCTGCCCCCAGGGCTCAGTGCCTGGGGGCAGGGGCAGAGCAGGGCGGGGAGCTGGGCTCTGGGGCAGACACAGCCCTGTGCTCTTCCCCTGAGAAACGCCAGAGCAGCGCCTTGGCCCCCCAGCACCCCCCCATTGCCAGCCCTCGGGCCCAGCGCAGCCGACGAGGCCCCAGAGCCCGGGTGGGACGAGCTGCTCCCCAGCCCCCAGCCCCTCCCTGAGCCTCTAGGAGCCTCACCCGGGGCAGGCACGTCCCCCTCCCTGCCCGGGGGTCCCAGTCCCCCTCCCGGGGTCCCAGCCTACCGTGGGGCAGGGTGATGCTGGCTCCGTCGAGGATGGCCTGGGCCAGCCCGTGGTCGCCGGCCTCCGCCGCGCAGGCAGCCGCCCTCAGGGCGTCCCAGATCTCCTTGCGGCCCTCGAAGGCGGGCGCCGTGTCCCAGAACTCGTCCCGCTTGCTGCGCAGCTGCCCGGCCGTCATGGGGTAGTCGCTCTTCCACCGGGGCCGCTCCTTGCGCAGGGACTCGTTGCGGCCTGGCAGGGAGGCAGGGCTCAGTGGGGCCCCCTCGGGGCCTGCTCCCCCCCGCCCGGGGCCCACAGAGCCGGCCTCCCCCCGCACACGCTGGGCCTGGTGTCCCGAGGCCAGCCCCACGCCCGGCTTGGGAGCAGGCCAGGGCAGAGCCCTCGCGCTAACCTGAGCGTACCCCCGCCGGGCAGGGCAGCAGGAGCAGGGGCCAGGCCTGGCCCTGTCCCCGCTGAGAGGCAGGGCCTGGTGGGGCTCTCACACCCTAGTGGGTCCCCGGGGTCGCCCTGCCCCACAAGCAGAGGTGGATTAAGGTTTTGTGGAGTGCTGGCCCAGAGCAAGTGGGGACCCGCCCCCTGGCCACCTCTGGCTTCACCTGCAGCCCCACCTATTTCAGCCCCTTTTAGGGGGGCAGGCCAGCCCGTTCCACCCAGGGTCCTGCCCCCCCCCCCCCGCATGCCACCCTGGCTGGGGGCACAGACTCCACCGGCTGTCCCTGCACTTCTGCCAGGGCTCCAGGCTGCTTGGGGGGGGGGGGGCCCTCGGGGCAGCAGGAGCTTGGAGGGGAGGGGGAAGGGGCTGCGTGTTGGGCATGGGGGAGCTGGCAGAGCCAGAGGGGCCAGGCTCGGCTGGTGGGAGCGGTGGCCCAGGGCTGCCAGCGTAGTGGCAGGGGGCAGGAAGATTCACCAGGGATCTGCCCAGCCCCTTGCAGGACACAGCCCCCACCCGCTAGCCAGCTCCTGCCGTGGGAGAGGCCTGGCCGGGGGCCCTGTGCCCTGGCTGGCAGGCAGCTCGAATCCCACCTCTGTGGCCACTGCGCCGTGGCCAGGGCGCTACCTATAGCGTAGGGAAGGAGCGGGCCGAAGCACGGGGATTACGGGCTGCCCCGCCCCCGGGACGGGCAGAGCAGACATGGGAGGTTTAGCCAGGACTGCCAGGGTCGTCTCCTCACTGCCCTGCGTGACTTGGAGCAAACCACCGCCCGTGCCTCAGTTTCCCCGTCTGTAGTTCAGGCTGGGTGCAGCGAGGGGGCTGGCAGCCGGCCTAGGGCAGAGGCACAGGGACAGGCAGGGCTCCCGAAAGCCGGGGAACGAGCCCGGACGCCGGCAGGGGCCCCAGGGATCGGGGCAGAGCTGGGACAGGCAGCGCCTGGCCCCGCACACGCTGCTCCCAAACGTGGCCCTTCAGATCCAGCCGGCAAGAGTGGGGAGAGCCCAGGGCAGGAATCCCGGCGTGGGGCACAGGGAAAGGCAGAGCTGAGGGCTGGGAGAGCCTGGCCCACCCTGGTGCTTTCAGCTGGCAGGGTGGTGCAGAGCAGGGCACCAGCCCAGGGCAGGCCCCGACCAGGGCTCCAGCACGGGGGGGGGGGGGGGGGGGGGAGATGGACACGCCCGACCTTCCCACCTGCACTCAAAGGCTGACCTGAGCCCAGATCACCCAGCCCTGCGCCCCCAGCGCCTCCCCGGCCTCCGAGGGCTGCAGCCAGCAGGCCCCGCCTCGGGAGAGCCCTGTGGGGGCTGACGCCCCTCTGAGCCGCTCGGTGCCGGCTCCCCCTGCCAGGCACATTGGGCTGGGGGCCAGGCCTTGCCTGCCCAGCCATGGAGCCCAGGGGCTGTGCCCCTGGCCGCTCCCTCCCACCCCAGAAGTGGCTGCATTTGACATGTGCTGGGCCCCTCCCAGCACCATGGAGTCCTCTGGGTCGCAGGGAGTCCTGCAGGCCCAGCCGGCGGCTGCTCCTTCTCGGGTGGGCTGGCGCGCAGGGGGGTGACAGCAGGCCCTAGCAGGGGGCCGGGCCGCCCTCCTCCTGCCCCCACCTGGCAGCTGCCAGGGCCTCTGGCAGGAAACCAGGACAGGCTGAGCCACTTCTCGCACTTGGGGCCAGGCCAACCGGATCCAGTGCGCTGGAGCTCGCCCTCCGCCCCAGGCCTGCCCTGCCTCCGCAGAGCCAGCCGGGAGAGCCGCAGCACTGCCCCCTCCCCCATGCTGCCCCAGCTGGGGGGCAGGGGATTGGCTCAGCCCCTGCCTGGCCCCTGCCTGGCCCCTGCACTGGCTGCTCTGAGGCCTGGAGGCAGGTACCCAGCGTGTGCAGAGACCCCCAGCAGGGAACCATGCCGCGCAGTGGCGGGAGGGGGCTCCGCACGGCCCGGGGATCCCGGCAAAGAGAGGTCAAGAGCCCTGGCGGGGCAATGCCAGGCGGGCAGCTCCCCCTGCAGCACCATTGCGCAGCACTGCCAACGGAGCAGCTGCTGCACCACCCCAGAGGTGGCTGCATTGCCAGCATGGGCAAGTGACACCCACAGAGCCCAGAAAGTGCTCCGGGCCCCTTCAGAGCAGCAACCTGTGGAACTCCCCGACGCAGGGCACCCCGACTGGTAGAGCAGGCACCTGGCTTAGGATGGCAGGAGGGGTAGGCCGCCCATCTGTCTGCAGGAGCACAGGGCAAACCCTGCCAGGCTCGAGCTGGAGTCCAGATGGGAGGGGCAGGAGCTGGCGCTTTCTAGGCGAGGGTGCCAGGCCAACAGCCACGGGTGCAGCTCTGCAGAGCGGCGCTGGCTTTCCCCTCGCCTGCCCGGGAGCGCCCCTGCGCCCAGATCCACCTTCACACTGCTCTGGGCACCCCGCCTGGCAGAGGGGAGAGCGCGAGCTCCTGCGCCCAGATCCACCTTCACACTGCTCTGGGCACCCCGCCTGGCAGAGGGGAGAGCGCGAGCTCCTGCGCCCAGATCCACCTTCACACTGCTCTGGGCACCCCGCCTGGCAGAGGGGAGAGCGCGAGCTCCTGCGCCCAGCCCCTTTACGGCGCATGGCAGCCGGCACCCTGCCCAGGACGGAGCGCAGTCTGAGCCGTCCCCGAGTCTGGAGGGAGACGTTTCAGGGACCCAAGCAACACGCGGGCACCACTGGCACCCCATTAGCGCTGCCACCAGAGCTGGGGCAGGCCCCCTTGGAGTGAAGGGAGCAGGAACTCCGGAGCCTCGCACCAACGCAGGGGAATCCCAGCCTGGACGCCGGGCGGGAAAGAGGGTGTGTGCCGGAGACCGTGGCACAGGCAGGCAGCCGAGAGCAGAGGCTGCTCCCAGGGCAGCTGGCTGGGCTGCCGGTTCCCTCCCCGGGCCTGCCAGCAGCAGTCTCTGAGCGCAGCCGCCGGGGGACGAGCCCCCTCGAACCGACCCCGGCGTGCAGCCCGGCTCCCGCTGCGCCTGTGCCGCAGGCCCTGAACGCCAAGCCCCCAGAGCTCTGGCCCCCAGGCCACAGCCGGAACTAGCGCCCGGCCCCCAGCGTTGCTCTGTGCCCTGCCGGAGCCCTTGGGCAGGAGAGCGCAAGGCTCCAGGCACGGAGGCCCCGCAGTAAAACCCGAGCCGTCAGCGTGGCCGGGAGCTGCTGGGCCAGGGGACGTGCAAGGAGACCCAGCCAGGCCAGCTGGCGCCCACAGCTGGAGCCTGCAGGCTTCTGGGGGGCGGGGGGGGGGGGGGGGCTGCGCACAGAGCCCCTGCACCGCCAGCTTTGGGCTGGAGCGGGGCTGAGCCCTGGCCAGTGGCGCCAGTGCCCTGGATGGCAGGGGGGAGGAGTCAGTCCAGCCCCGGAGGAAGGGCTCCCTCGGGCTCTGCTCTCCCGCACGGGGGGCTGGGGGCCTCCGAGGGGCCAGTCGCCTCAGCCCACTGCTCAGCTCCAGTCTGAAAATCCACTCGGGCCAGCAAGAGCACAGGCCTGGGGGAGCCGGGCGCCCAGCCCCCCGTCGCCCCCGCCCTAGGAGCGCGGCAGCGAGGGGTTCACGAAGCTCCGGGCCGGGCTGGGAGCTGGGTCCTGGGTCCCGGGCTGACTGGCGCCTGCGAGTGCCTGGGGAGCTGCCCGCTGCCGGGGGTGGGGGACATTGGCAGCACCACGGGGGAAAGGCGGCAGGAGCGCAGGCTGGGAGGGGCGCGGCAGGGAACCCGCTCACGCCTGCCACCAGCTGCGGGGAACCCAGCACTGGCCGCCCTGGCACCACTCTCAGGCTGGCGAGCAGCAGGCTGGGGGGCCAACGCTGCCGCCCTGTTCCTGTCTAGCTATGGGGCGCGACAGCACGGCCCCCCCGCAACCAAAGGCCCAGGCCCGCTGCCTGCCCAGGCAGGCCACAGAGCACCCACCGCCCGGCCAGTGGGCCACGCCAGGCCGCAGCGCCCTGAGCTTTGCCAGCTCCTCCCCCCGACAGGGAGCTCCCGGCGCAGGGCAGGGGCAGGGGCAGGCGTCAGGGCCCTGGCACGGCTGGCGCATGGGACGCACGGAGCCGCTTATCTCAGGTGTAATCGGCAGCCAGCCCGTGCAAGCCACCCCTCCCGCGGCTCCCAGGCACCGCGCCGCTGCCCAGGGCCACGTCACCACCACGGAAACGCAGCCACCGCGGCGCCCGCGCCCAGCACACCGGAGCCGGCTGAGCCTGCCGGGAACGGCGAGACACCGCAGCTCGTGCGCAGGCGGCCAGCACACCGAGTCAGACACCCCCGGCCCAGGGGGCTGAGGGCTCCGGGCCTCTTCTCCTGCCCAGCCCAGCCCCCCTGCCCCGCCATTCTCCGGGATCGCCGTAGGGCTGGGCCGGGCGGGCACCCGGCAGGGTGGGTATCTGGCTGGCTGCGAAGTGACTCAGCCTAGCGCAAACTATTTCCACTTGCACAGTCCTGACAGCACCACGGCTCCGAGGCTTCCAGCCACAGCACGCTGCCCTGGAGAAGGGCAGGTAACAAGGCTCTGGGGGGGGGGGGGGGGTGGACAAAGGGAGGGAGGCAGAGACAGCACCTGGCTGGGGGGCAGGGCCTGGGAGGGGCAGTTTCTGGCTGGGCAACATGAAGGGAACAGACTAAGCTGAGGGGGGGTAACCACGTCCCATCTGTGCTGGGCTGTATCCTGGAGGAGCAATAAACCCCCCTGTTCTACTGGCTGGCGGAGTCTGTTCTTGCTGCTATGGGGGTGCAGAATCGGGGGGTCCCCAACGCACCATCACCCCCCGCCAGCTCACCTGCGCCTACCAGCTGGCTTTCCGCCAGCCCACCTACCTGCACCTACCAGCCCACGTCCCACCTACCAGCCCTTCCCCCCCACCAGCCAAGGATCAGGGGGGCAGCCCAGGCGGCGGCTGTCAGACCCGCCCAGCCTCTCTGCCCTGACCCCGGGGGCTAGGTGCCGGCCGTGGCTTGCAGCCCCATATCGCTGGGGCAGGAAGGGCAGTTTCTGAGCACGGTCGGTCGGCCACCTGAAGGGGGACCCCAGTGGCGGGGCAGTGTCAGGGCAAAGCCAGGAGCTGCTGGGGCCCTGGCACCCCCAGTGCCACTGGCCAGCAAGGCTCGGGGTCGTCGCTGGCTCCGGGTGGAAGGGGTCAAAGGGGACGACTGGGGGGGGGTCTCACTCACCCACGCGCTGAACCCTCCCCTCTGAGCACTGAACCCCCTCCCCGTGCTCCCCCCGCAAGCGCTCGGGTGAGGAGGGCCCCTCCACAAGTGTGCGGGATTGCGGGGGGGAGCACGGGGAGGGGGTTCAGTAGGTTCCTGCTAACCTGTGCACTTGCGGGGGGGGTGCCCCAGAGCAGGAGACCGGGGTCAGTGGGGTCCAATTCACCTGAGTGCTTGCGGGGGGGGGGGCCCCGCTCACCTGTGCACTTGTGGGGGGGTCCGGGGCGGGGTGCCGGGGAAGGAGGGTCTGGGGGGTCCCGTACACCCACGCGCTTGCAGGGGGGTCCCGCTCACCTGCGTACTTGCAGGGCGGGTGCTGGGGGGGGCCGGGGGGTCCCGCTCACCTGCGTGCTTGCGGGGCGGGTGCTGGGGGGGGTCCCGCTCACCTGCGTGCTTGCGGGGCGGGTGCTGGGGGGGTCAAGGGGGTCCCGCTCACCTGCGTGCTTGCGGGAGGGGTGCTGGGGGGGGTCAGGGGGTCCCGCTCACCTGCGTGCTTGCGGGGTGGGTGCTGGGGGGGTCCCGCTCACCTGCGTGCTTGCGGGGCGGGTGCTGGGGGGGTCCCGCTCACCTGCGTGCTTGCGGGGCGGGTGCTGGGGGGGTCCCGCTCACCTGCGTGCTTGCGGGGCGGGTGCTGGGGGGGTCCCGCTCACCTGCGTGCTTGCGGGGCGGGTGCTGGGGGGGGGTCAGGGGGTCCCGCTCACCTGCGTGCTTGCGGGGCGGGTGCTGGGGGGGTCATGGGGGTCCCGCTCACCTGCGTGCTTGCGGGAGGGGTGCCAGGGAGAGGGGTGTCAGGGGAGGGTCCCACTCACCCGCACGCCTGTGGGGGGGTGCTGGGGAGGGGTCCCACTCTCCTGCGTGCTTGGCAGGGGGGCCCCCGCTCACCTGTGCACTTGTGGCGGGGGTCCGGGGCAGGGTGCCAGGGTGGGGGGTTGGAGGGGTCCCACTCACCCGTGTGCTTGAGGGAGGAACCTGGGGAGGCCCCGCGCACCCACACCCTTGCAGGGGGGGCCCAGGGCAGGAGGGTGCCAGGGAGGTCCAGGGAGGCCCGCTCACCTGCACCCTTGAGGGGGAGCCCGCTCACCTGCGCGCTTGCGGGGGGGGCCCGGGGCGGGGGGGTGCCGGGGGGTCCCACTCACCTGCGCGCTTGCGGGGGGGGGGCCCGGGGTGGGGGGGTGCCAGGGGGTCCCACTCACCTGCGCGCTTGCGGGGGGGGGGGCCCGGGGTGGGGGGGTGCCGGGGGGTCCCACTCACCTGCGCGCTTGCGGGGAGGGCCCGGGGCGGGGGGGCCCGGGGGGTCCCACTCACCTGCGCGCTTGCGGGGAGGGCCCGGGGTGGGGGGGTGCCGGGGGGTCCCACTCACCTGCGCGCTGGCGGGGGGGGCCCGGGGCGGGGGGGTCCGGGGGATCCCACTCACCTGCGCGCTGGCGGGGGGGGCCCGGGGCGGGGGGGCCCGGGGGGTCCCACTCACCTGCGCGCTTGCGGGGGGGGCCCGGGGCGGGGGGGTCCGGGGGATCCCACTCACCTGCGCGCTGGCGGGGGGGGCCCGGGGCGGGGGGGTCCGGGGGGGTCCCACTCACCTGCGCGCTTGCGGGGGGGCGCCGGGGGGGTCCCACTCACCTGCGCGCTTGCGGGGGGGGCCCGGGGCGGGGGGGTCCGGGGGATCCCACTCACCTGCGCGCTTGCGGGGGGGGCCCGGGGCGGGGGGGTCCGGGGGATCCCACTCACCTGCGCGCTTGCGGGGGGGCCCCGGGGCGGGGGGGTCCGGGGGATCCCACTCACCTGCGCGCTGGCGGGGGGGGCCCGGGGCGGGGGGGTCCGGGGGATCCCACTCACCTGCGCGCTTGCGGGGGGGGCCCGGGGCGGGGGGGCCCAGGGGGTCCCACTCACCTGCGCGCTTGCGGGGGGGGGGCCCGGGGTGCGGGGGTGCCAGGAGGGTCCGGGGGGGTCCCACTCACCTGCGCGCTTGCGGGGGGGGCCCGGGGTGGGGGGGTGCCGGGGGGTCCCACTCACCTGCGCGCTTGCGGGGGGGGCCCGGGGCGGGGGGGCCCGGGGGGGTCCCACTCACCTGCGCGCTTGCGGGGGGGGCCCGGGGTGGGGGGGTGCCGGGGTGCCGGGGGGTCCCACTCACCTGCGCGCTTGCGGGGGGGGCCCGGGGGGTCCCACTCACCTGCGCGCTTGCGGGGGGGCCCGGGGGGTCCCACTCACCTGCGCGCTTGCGGGGGGGCCCGGAGGGTCCCACTCACCTGCGCGCTTGCGGGGGGGGCCCGGGGCGGGGGGGTCCGGGGGGGTCCCACTCACCTGCGCGCTTGCGGGGGGGGCCCGGGGCGGGGGGTTCCGGGGGATCCCACTCACCTGCGCGCTTGCGGGGGGGCCCGGGGGGTCCCACTCACCTGCACGCTTGCGGGGGGGCCCGGAGGGTCCCACTCACCTGCGCGCTTGCGGGGGGGGCCCGGGGCGGGGGGGTCCGGGGGGGTCCCACTCACCTGCGCGCTTGCGGGGGGGCCCGGGGCGGGGGGGGCCCGGGGGATCCCACTCACCTGCGCGCTTGCGGGGGGGGCCCGGGGTGGGGGGGAGCCGGGGGGTCCCACTCACCTGCGCGCTTGCGGGGGGGGCCCGGGGCGGGGGGGCCGGGGGGTCCCACTCACCTGCGCGCTTGCGGGGGGGCCCGGGGCGGGGGGGGCCCGGGGGATCCCACTCACCTGCGCGCTTGCGGGGGGGGCCCGGGGTGGGGGGGAGCCGGGGGGTCCCACTCACCTGCGCGCTTGCGGGGGGGGCCCGGGGCGGGGGGGCCGGGGGGTCCCACTCACCTGCGCGCTTGCGGGGGGGGCCCGGGGCGGGGGGGCGCTCCCCGCGCGGCCGCCCTACGCAGCTGCCCATGGCGGAGGCCCGGCCCGGCGGCCCCGACGTCCCGCGCGGCTCCTGCCGGGGCTGCCGGCCCGGGACCGGCTCTGGCCCGGGGAGCCCGCGGGCCGCTCCGCCCTCCCAGGAGCACGTGACCGAGGGCCGCAGCCCCACCCCGACGGCCGGGCCAATGGGAGTGCGGGGGCGGGGCTGCCTGTGGCCCCGCCTCCGGGCAGAGCCAATGGGAGCGGGAGGTGGGGGAGGCTCGGTGTGGCCCGGCCCCGCCCCCAGGTCCCGCTCCGGGCTGAGCACGGAAGGAGGGGTCTGACCCCCCTTTACTCTTGGCCCCGCCCACTCTGTGAGCCCCTCCCTGTGGAAATCGCCGGCCCCGCCCTTCAGCGAAGCTCCTCCTCCAGGAACTGATCCCGCCCCTCCGCGCAGGCGCACTGACAGGTGCCTAGGCCCACGCCGCCGTTTGTCACGTGACTCGCTTTGCCCCGCCTATCCAACGTGGGGGGGGGGGGGTCGCGCCCTGGCGCGCATGCGTCCGCCCCCTGCTCCAGAGCGCATCATGGCGGCGGGCGGCGCCCTGCGGGGCTGCGTGAGGGACTTCGTGAGCGGGCAGGACGGGCGGGCGGCCGAGGTGGCGGCAGGTACCGGCCGGGGGGGGGCGGGGTGCGCCCTTGGGGCTTCGTGCGGCCTGTGGGGGGGGGGACCCTGCTGCGTGGGGGGGGGGTGAGGCCCCTGTGGGGGGCGGGGCTCTGCCGGCCCCGGGGCGCTCTGCTGCGTGGGGGGGGCGGTGAGACCCCTGTGGGGGGCGGGGCTCTGCCGGCCCCGGGGCGCTGTGCTGCGTGGGGGGGGCGGTGAGACCCCTGTGGGGGGCGGGGCTCTGCCGGCCCCGGGGCGCTGTGCTGCGTGGGGGGGGCGGTGAGACCCCTGTGGGGGGCGGGGCTCTGCCGGCCCCGGGGCGCTGTGCTGCGTGGGGGGGGCGGTGAGACCCCTGTGGGGGGCGGGGCTCTGCCGGCCCCGGGGCGCTCTGCTGCGTGGGGGGGGCGGTGAGACCCCTGTGGGGGGCGGGGCTCTGCCGGCCCCGGGGCGCTCTGCTGCGTGGGGGGGGGCGGTGAGGCCCCTGTGGGGGGCGGGGCTCTGCCGGCCCCGGGGCGCTCTGCTGCGTGGGGGGGGCGGTGAGGCCCCTGTGGGGGGCGGGGCTCTGCCGGCCCCGGGGCGCTCTGCTGCGTTGGGGGGGCGGTGAGACCCCTGTGGGGGGCGGGGCTCTGCCGGCCCCGGGGGCGCTCTGCTGCGTGGGGGGGGGCGGTGAGACCCCTGTGGGGGGCGGGGCTCTGCCTGCCTGCCCTGGGGGCACTCTGCTGCATGGGGGGGCGGTGAGGCCCCTGTGGGGGGCGGGGCTCTGCCGGCCCCGGGGGCGCTGTGCTGCATGGGGGGGGCGGTGAGGCCCCTGTGGGGGGCGGGGCTCTGCCGGCCCCGGGGCGCTCTGCTGTGTGGGGGGGGCGGTGAGGCCCCTGTGGGGGGCGGGGCTCTGCCTGCCCCGGGGGCGCTGTGCTGCATGGGGGGGCGGTGAGGCCCCTGTGGGGGGCTGGTCTCTGCCTGCCCCGGGGGCGCTGTGCTGCGTGGGGGGGGTTGAGGCCCCTGTGGGGTGCTGGTCTCTGCCGGCCCCGGGTCGCTCTGCTGCGTGGTGGGGGGGCGGTGAGGCCCCGCTGTGCCCGGCTCCAGGGAGGCCTGGGCGGCGCTGCTGTGTCCAAGGTGGGTGCCGTGCTGAGGAGGGGCGGGCGGGTGAGAGTCCAGCGAGCAGAGCTGGGAAAAGCCCAGCGAAGAGTAGCCCAGGGGAGCGGAGCGGGGCCTGGACCAGCCTGCCACTCTGCTTGGTTGCCAGTGGGATGGGGACGGGGCTGAGCAGCGAGCTGGGAAGCAGCAGTCAGCGCGGGGGTAAGTGACATGCAAGGTGATGCATGTGGGAAGGCGCAGTGTGACCTGCTCACACTCTGAAATCCGTCATGCTCCCGAGTGCGGTGCCCATCCCTGGCACACGCCGGCCAGGATGGAGCGGAGCTGAAAGCGATTAGAGGGGTGGAAGTAGACCTGAGCCTGGCGTGCGCTGGGTTTAGGGTGGAGGCCAATGAGCAGAGCGCGATGGCCCAGAGAGGGCGAAGCATGCACGTCATCCGCCCTCAGCAGAACGGAAAGGCGGTGCAGCATGCCCCGGTTAGACGACAGCAGATTAACCTTTGACACCCGCGGGCTGCAGAGTATTGCTGATGCTGAAAGCGTCCCGGGGAACCGTGCAGTGCGCTGCATCCCCCGGCGTGTGCTCACCACTCTCTGCCTGCTGCCTGCTACCCGCTCCGCAAAAGGGCTGTCTCCGGGACAGGCGAGCGCAGACACTGCCTCGGTCGCCCAGGAGCGGAGCAGATGCTGTAGCCTCAGAACAGAGCAGAAAGCGCAGGGCGAGCGTCAGTAACGGGTGGGTTAAGCCGTTCCTGTTTGTGCGGCAGCAGCCCTCTCTCAGGTGCTCTTGGCAAGCTTGTCGCGGCTCGGGGGCGTGCTCTTGGTGGCCTGGCCGACACTTCTTTTACATTTGCAATGTTCCATCTTTCCTCCTTGGCGCGTCTGATGCAGCTTCAGCGCTCCCCTGGCCGTGCTATTCCATTTCTGCTTTCCCCCACGGCACCTGCTGCTGCTCCCCTTCCAGGCTCGTCTAGCTCCTCCGGCCCAGTCACTTCTGGCCTTCACCCCCTCCCCATAGCTGTGCTGATGCGCCTCAGTCCTGAATTGGCCTGCGCTGGACGATCTGTAAGGGGTGCAGCGGTAGGATGGGTGCCTTCCTCAGTTTCCCCTTTCTCCCACCCACGAAGGAGCCTCGTTTTGCAATGCCTGGTACAAAGCCTGTAACCGGTTCGCATCCATCGGTGTGGTCATTCCCAGAAGCCTATTCCCCCAGTACAGGGCAGCGTTGGCCAGGCCTCTCTCCGGGCACATCCCAGCCCGACAGGCCCTTGGGCTGCTGAGCTGGGGCCACTCTCCAGGTCTCCCTGCGTGAGTCCTGTGACCCCTGGGTGGTCATGTAGGGTCGCACTGGTCCTACACCTGCCCAGGTAGGCCCCCCCCCAACCTTGTGCTTCTGGGCTCAGTTCCTCTGCACACGCTGGTTCTTCCCCTTTTCCTCAGGGTCCTGCCCCAGGGAAACTGAGGCACCAGTCGGTGCCATGGCCTTCCCGGGCTGCTGGAAATGGAACCCACGAGTCCTGCCGCTGTCTCACCCTGGCCGCTTCTGAGCGAAGGTGGTCCCCAAATGCTCTGGATGCCAGGGCTGGGCTTTCTGCTGACGGCAGCCGGCCCAGGGCCACAGGCAGGGTCTGAATGGCTCCCCCCTTGCCCACTGGGGCAGTCGGAGGGACCTCAGGCCCACGTGTGGCACCGAGTTACACTGCAGCAGGCCATGCAAAGGCTTTCAAACCCCGCCCCAGCCCCTGCCAGGCTCCGCTGTGTGCCCCGTTCCCCCCCATGCCATCAGCTCAGCCTGCCCCTCCTCTGGGGCCCTGCGATCTGCCTGGCTCATCGCTTGTCTCTCATTTCCTAGGGGTGAAGGCAGGAACCTGGACCATCTTGGAGACCGTGGAAGCCCTGGGGTGAGAGGAACCTGCCAGTGTTCTCCCTCCTCTGCCTCGGCATGGGAGAGGCGGGCTCCCCTCGGGAGTGGGCGTGCTAGAGGCAGCTGTTCCCCTGGGCTGCTGTGCCCTGGTGCTGACTTGGTACCATGCGTCGCCCCATGGGGGATGAGCAGGGCGCGGCCTCCGGCCCCTGCACACCCGAGGAGAAGAAATTGTGGGAGCCCAGACCGAGCCGGGAGCCAGAGGGGCTGCGTCGTGGCCCTGGCTCCGGAGCGCTCCCTGCTGGCGGGGTGCGCTTGAGGAAGGGGCTTCGTTTCAGGGCACTGCTCCCCCCTCAGTGCCTGTGGCCAGTCGGAGCTGAGAGCCGAGGTGCGCGTGCCTAGCGGGTTGGGGTCTCTCTGTTGGGGGGCTCGGTAGCACCGTACCCCAGAGAGATGGGGGAGCGAAATGCCCGAGGGGGGAGTGGGCCACGGAGCAGTCGTGCCTGTTGCTGGCCCCTGCTGGGACGGCTCTTCTCCCCGTGAGGCGTGCACGCTGGCGGGGCTCTGCTCACCTTTCTGCACCCTCCCCCAGGTCCTGCCTTGAGGACACAGACCCTGGGACGCGAGGGCGAGGCCTCCAGCTGCTGTCCCAGGTCCTGCTCCAGTGTCACTCCGTGCTCCGAGAGGAGGAAGGTGGGGGATGGGCCTGCCCCAGGCTGCCGTCCTCGCGTGGCGTCACTGCGGTCCTTGCCGGGGAGCGAGTGCAGCTCCGTGCACACACTGCTCTAGTAGCTGGGCTGCTCTCATCCACGTCGGCCTGGCCCGGCCGTAGCACAGCCCTCGCCTGGGGGCGCTCCATGCTTCCGCGGGGCGCAGCACAGGCCGGGGCAGCCTGGCAGGAGTAGCAGGGGACGGGCCCGAGGGGGAAGTGCAGGCCAGGGACGGCCCGGGGTACTGGGGGGCTGACACCGGCGGGGGGGAGGGGCCCGAGGGGGAAGTGCAGGCCAGGGACGGCCCGGGGTACTGGGGGGCTGACACCAGCAGGAGGGGAGGGGCCCGAGGGGGAAGTGCAGGCCAGGGACGGCCCGGGGTACTGGGGGGCTGACACCGGCGGGGGGGAGGGGCCCGAGGGGGAAGTGCAGGCCGGGGACGGCCCGGGGTACTGGGGGGCTGACACCAGCAGGAGGGGAGGGGCCCGAGGGGGAAGTGCAGGCCAGGGACGGCCCGGGGTACTGGGGGGCTGACACCAGCAGGAGGGGAGGGGCCCGAGGGGGAAGTGCAGGCCGGGGACGGCCCGGGGTACTGGGGGGATGACACCCGCGGGGGGAGGGGCCCGAGGGGGAAGTGCAGGCCAGGGACGGCCCGGGGTACTGGGGGGCTGACACCGGCCCCACACACACCAGCAGAGGTGGGAGGTGGGGTGTCCCAGCCCCGCCTCCTCTCCACCCACTCCCCATGTCGCTCGGGGCGGGGGCTGGGGAAGGAGTGCAGTGGGTCCCGAGGGCACGGCAGAGGCTCAGCCGCGGGGTGCGGCGGTGGAGAGGGTCTGGCGGGGCCACGCGGTGGGGGAGGGGTGCTGGGCCACAGCTGGGGCTGGCTCTCACCTGTGGGGCGGTTGTTGCCCTGCAGTGACGCACTTGGTCCTGTTCTACGAGACCCGGCTGCAGGATCATTACCTGGTGATCCCCGCGGTGCTGCAGGGCCTGCGGGCGCTGGTGAGTGCTGGGAGCCAGCCGCGCTGCTTGGCGGGGGACGGAGCCGGCAGGGCCACGTCTGCTCAGCGCCGTGTGCCTGCCGTGGCCTGTGGCTGCTGCTAACGCATGAGAAGGGGGGGGCAGCTTACGCTTAGGCATGAGGTTGGCTGGCCTGGTTCGCGGGGCAGAGGCGGCTGGCTGGGGCTGGCCTGGTTCGCGGGGCAGAGGCGGCTGGCTGGGGCTGGCCTGGTTCGCGGGGCAGAGGCGGCTGGCTGGGGCTGGCCTGGTTCGCGGGGCAGAGGCGGCTGGCTGGGGCTGGCCTGGTTCGCGGGGCAGAGGCGGCTGGCTGGGGCTGGCCTGGTTCGCGGGGCAGAGGCGGCTGGCTGGGGCTGGCCTGGTTCGCGGGGCAGAGGCGGCTGGCTGGGGCTGGCCTGGTTCGCGGGGCAGAGGCGGCTGGCTGGGGCTGGCCTGGGGGCACCCGCCCTGCTGGGGCGAGGGCTGGCAGCTCTGCACCTTGTTTTCTCTCCGTGTCCCCAGAGTCTGTGCGAGGGGCTGGCCCCGGGCCTGGCCGTGTCGGTGCTCAAAGCCGTCTTCCAGGAGGTGCACGTGCAGGTGAGCCGCGGGAGCCCCTGCTCCAGCCCTTCGCGGGCCCGTGTGTCCCGGGCACGGCCCGGCCAGCCAGGCTGCACAGGTGCCTGTCAGCGCGGGCCTGGGCCCACTCCCCAGCGCCCCCTGCGTGGTGCTGAGCCAGGCCGGGGCAGGGCAGAGCTTGTTCCTGGCGGCCGGTGGCTCCGGGCTGCTCTGGAGCACCTGGAAGCCTGAGCACGGCGCCGTGGCTCCTCTCTGGCCGGGGCAGGGTGGGGCCGTTCAGGCTGTTCTGCAGGCCGCGGTTCTGCTGGGGGACCGTGGCCAGCCTGGTCCCCTCGCATGGTGCCCTCCCCGTCCCCCGCTGACTCCTCCCCCGGGCGTGTGTCCTTGTGTGGGCGCGCCGAGCCCCCCGCTCGGCAGCACGCCCGTGTCCTCCTAACACCTCCGCTCTTCCCTGCAGTCCCTGCCGCAGCTGGATCGCCACACGGTCTACAGCACCATCACCAACTTCATGCGCAGCCGCGAGGCCGGTGAGGCAGGGCGGGGGGCTGGCTGCGCCCGCGGGCCTGGGCTGTGGGGACCCAGGCTCAGCGCTCTGCATGCTCCTTCCCTCTGCAGAGCTGAAGGGCCTGGGCACCGACTTCACTTTCGGCTTCATCCAGGTGATGGACGGGGAGAAGGACCCTCGCAACCTGCTGGTGGCCTTCCAGATCGCCCGCGACCTCGTGCGCAAGGGCTACGCGCTGGGTGAGCGCCTGCGCCGGCCCCCTCGCCCACTGCTCGGGGGGGCTGGCCCCCGGGGCCGCCCGCCTCCCCGCGCTGCTGCTCCAACCTCTGCTCTCCCCTGCAGGCCCCTTTGTGGAGGAGCTCTTCGAAGTGACGTCCTGCTACTTCCCTATTGACTTTACGCCCGTGAGTCTCTCCTGCCCCGTCCCCCCAGGCCGCGTCCTGCCCGCAGGCAGGGTCCCGTGGTGGGTCCGGGGTCCTGGGCCCAGGAGGGGGGGTGAGGCCAGGTTTCCGTGACACGTGTTGCCTTTCTGTGGCTGGAGACGGGTGGAGCAGCCTAGCCCTGCCAACGGCGGCTGAGCAGGATGAACGGCCGCGCTGGCCCCGGCCAAGGGCCCATCCGGCCCAGCGTTGCATTTTCTACCAGCGGCAGTGAACACAGCAGGCTAATTAGCGAGTGATCCCTCCTCCGTCGCCCATTCCCAGCTTCTGACACACACGGGCCAGGGACATCAGCCCTGCCTAGCAGCCTGATGGACCTGCCCTCCAGGAACTTACCTAGTGCTTTTCTAGCTGATCCGGTTCTGGTTTTGGCCTTCCCAACATCCCCTGGCAGGGAGTTCCACAGGTTGGCCGTGTGTTGCCTTGTGTGTGTTTGAATCCTGCTGCCATTGGGGAAATTGCCTGGTTGGTGTGTTAGGTGACGAGGTAACTCGCCCGCCCTTATTCGTGCTCTCCACACTAGTCAAGGCTGGGTAGACCTCGGTCGCATCCCCCGAGTCGCCTCTTTGCCAAGCTGAGCAGCCCCAGGCTTGTCCGCCGCTCCATCCCCGCTTGGCTTTGCTCTTCTCGGAACCTTTTCCAGTTCTCTCTGCGATGGGCGCCTGAGCCTGCAGGCCCCAGTCCCCGCGGGCTGCTCCCCGGGGCGGACATAGCGGCAGCCTGCCATGTTCTGCCTTCTGTGCCCTCTGGCGGTGCTGTGCCTTCGGTTCGCGCTGCCGCCACGCAGGGAGGGGCTCTTGGCAGCGTGATCCCACGGTCTCTTGCTTGAGTGATAACGGGCTCAGGCCCTTTCGTCTTGTGGCAGTTTGGGAAACTGAGTCCCAAGGGCGTTTGTCACGGCTCACAGGTCGCGCCCACACTTGGCCCCTCGGCTCCTGGGCGGAACCCCCCTCTCCAGTGCGGCAACCCACTCTCGGGGGGGCCCCTCCCACCTGGGGGTCCGCCCCTCCGCCTCCAGGACAGAGCCTCTCAGGGCCACCAGCCGCCTGCCTCTGCCGTGAGCCCTTCAGGGGGTCCCCTCCCGCTGAACCCCCAGGGCCTCCCCTCCCCGAGGGAATAGCGCCCCCCTGCTCCCCAGCCCAGAGCGACTATCAGCCAGCACCAAACAGGAGGGGTTAGTGAGCTTTGAACAGCAACGGATCCCTCAGGCCAGTCGGCCCGGGCCCCTGGCCCCGCGTCAGTCTCCCCCGCAGCCGGTCGGCCCGGGCCCCCGGCCCCGCGTCAGTCTCCCCCGCAGCCGGTCGGCCCGGGCCCCCGGCCCCGCGTCAGTCTCCCCCGCAGCCGGTCGGCCCGGGCCCCCGGCCCCGCGTCAGTCTCCCCCGCAGCCGGTCGGCCCGGGCCCCCGGCCCCGCGTCAGTCTCCCCCGCAGCCGGTCGGCCCGGGCCCCCGGCCCACACATCAGTCTCCCCCGCAGCCAGTCGGCCCGGGCCCCCAGCCCCGTGTCAGTCTCCCCCGCAGCCGGTCGGCCCGGGCCCCCGGCCCACACATCAGTCTCCCCCGCAGCCAGTCGGCCCGGGCCCCCGGCCCCGCGTCAGTCTCCCCCGCAGCCAGCTGAGTCCTGCCTGCCCTGCCCTCAGCCCCCCAAAAAACCAGCCCCGGTCTCCCAGCAGAGTCTCCAATACCCCCAGCAACAGCCCCTCCCCCCCCAGTATCTCTCCCCAGGTAAAGGAGTCTCCTGGGCCCCTCTTCTCCGCCCCTCCCCATCCCATGTTCCCCCCTCGCTGGGGCCTGCCGGGCCGGTCGCCGGGGTCCCCTCTGAGCCCCTTGTCTGGTGGGAAGCGGCTGTGTGCTCTGAGCAGGGCCGGGGGTACAAGGCTCCAGTTCTGGGCTGTTCCCTGCAACAACAAACTCCCCCCTTGTCACATTGAACCAGGCACTGAGCACCCCTCCCCCCCCGTGTGCAACCCAACCCCCTTTGAACCCCCCAAGCTCCCCACTGCCTCACCGCGTTACTCTGGGTTCGTCGCCACGGACTTGCCTTGTGAGCCTGGGCCGTGGGACCCCTGTGTAGTGTTCTGCCGGCTGCCTTGGGTAGTTCTGTGTCCTCTGCAAATGCTGCCCCGCTCCTCCCCTTTCCGGATCAGCTGGGAATTGAACAGGGTCGGTCGCAGCATGGACCCTGGGGGACCCCGCCACTGTGAAACCCGACGGTGTTCCTGCCCTTTGCTGCCTCCCTTAGCCGGGGCCCGTCCACACAAGGCCCTTCCCTCTCATCCCGTGGCAGCCTCATTGGCTTAAAGCTTTTGGGGAGGGGCCTTGGCAGAGGCTTTGTGGGACCCTCAGTCCACTAGGGCCACTGGCTGCCCCTGGCCACGTGCCGGGTGGCCCCCTCAGAGAACTCTAGCAGATTGGGGAGGCAGGAGTTCCCTTTCCAGAGACTCTTCCCCAGCACATCGCGCCGCTGGGTGGTCTGGCAGCTCGGCAGCAGCTCGGCCCAGGTGCCTGGGGCTGGAGGCAGGCTTCTTGCCCTGCCCCTGCTCAGTCCGGGCGGCGGGCGCTGGGCGGATGGACGTGCTCGCTGCACCCCAGCTCGGAGTCCTGCGGCGTCCTGGCCGAGTCCTCGGAACCGTCTGCTCCCGGGGACGCGTTACCGTTGATTGGTTTGTTCCCAACCCCCCATGACACCTCACTCTGGGGGGGGGGTGACGGCGAGTTGGGGGTTTCCCGTTCCTGCACCCCCGTAGCAGCCAGAACTGACTCCGCCAGGCGTAGAACAGAGAGGGGTTCACTGCTCCTTCAGGGTACAGCACCGCACAGACGGGATGTGGCTACAGGGGCCCGGGCCAGGGCGCTCAGACCCTAGGGTTAGGGGTCCATCCCTGCTAGGCCCCAGGTTAGCCTCTGCTCTCCATGCTTCCCCGACAGCCTCTGCCCCCCAGCCAGGTGTGGGTCTCCGCCCCCTCCCTTTGTCTCCCCGGGGAGGCTGAGTCTGGGTTAATATACATGTGGGTGAGTCAGTGAGAATCTCACATCCCAGCGCAGGGGACCCCGGGTCACAGAGCAGACAGCCCCCCACTACGCCACAGCTGGTTCCTCCGGTTTGTCGCCTAGAAAGAGCGGCTCAGCTGTGGGAATCTCCCGCACAGCCTCAGGCCTGAAGACGGGCCCGGAATTCGCCCTTGCTCTGCAGCGAGCGTGTTGTCCTCGAGCTCTCCGCTGGCGTCTCGCTCTTCCATGCCCCGCTGGGTGTTTGGCAGCTTCCTGCTTCTTTGCTTGCTGTGCTCGGTGCCCTTGGCTGGCCGCTCGCCGGTTCTTTCCTGGCCTGTCCAAGTGCGCTTGGCCACTTGACTTACCTGAGCTTGCCCTGGCTTTCCTGGGCAGGTTTGGGTTTCCCTGGTTCTCTCCGCCCCTCCTTTGTTTCGCTCTTCGCCGAGAAGCCTGAAGGAATGCCTACCGTAGCAAATGCTAGTGGGAAGGGGGTAGGGTTAGAAAATAAAATAAAGGAACAAGTTAAAAATCACCTAGAAAAGTGAGATGGCTGCAAGTCACCAGGGCCTGATGAAATGCACCTAGAATACTCAAGGAGCTGATAGAGGAGGTATCTGAGCCTCTAGCTACATCTTTGGAAAATCATGGGAGACAGGAGAGATTCCAGAAGACTGGAAAAGGGCAAATCTAGTGCACATCCATAAAAAGGGGAATAAGAACAACCCAGGAACCTACAGACCAGACAGTTTAACCTCTGTGCCAGGAGAGATAATGGAACAAGTACTGAAGGAATTCATCTGCAAACACATGGAAGATAAGGTGATAGGTAGCAGCCAGCATGGATTTGTAAGGAACAAATCATGTCAAACCAATCTGATAGCTCTCTTCGATAGGGTAACGAGTCTTATGGCTAAGGGGGGGCGGTGGATGTGGTATATCTAGACTTTAATAAGGCATTTGACACAGTCTCACATGAGATTCTCATCGATAAACTAGGCAAATACAACTTAAATGGGGCTACTATAAGGTGGGTGCATAACTGGCTGGATAACCGTGCTCAGAGAGTAGTTATTAACGGTTCCCAATCCTGCTGGAAAGGCAGAACAAGTTGGGTTCCGCAGGGGTCTGGTTTAGGACCAGTTCTGTTCAATATCTTCAATCAATTAGATACTGGCATAGAGAGGACGCTTATTGCAGATGATACAAGCTGGGAGGGGTTGCAAGTGCTTTGGAGAATAGGGTCAGAATTCAAACTGATCTGGAGAAACCGGAGAAAGGGTCTGGGGTCAATGGGATGAAGTTCAATAAAGAGAAATGCAAAGTGCTCCACTTAGGAAGGAACAATGAGTCTCACACAGAGCGGGAAGCGACTGCCTAGGAAGGAGTCCTGCAGAAAGGGATCCAGGGGTCAGACTGGACCACAAGCAGAAGATGAGTCAACAGTGTGACGCTGTTGCAAAGAAGCAAACATGATTCTGGGATGAACGAACAGGCGTGTTGTGAGCAAGACACGGGAAGTCATTCTTCCCTTCTCTGTGCTGATCAGGCCCCAATGGGAATCTTGTGTCCAGGTCTGGGCACCGCGTTTCAGGAAAGGTGGAGAAATGGGAGAGGGTCCAGAGAAGAGCAACAGGAATGATGGAAGGTCGAGAGAACATGAGCTGGGAGGGGAGGCTGAAAAAATTGGGCTTGTTTAGTTTGGAAAGGAGAAGACTGAGGGAAATTGAGAGCGGTGTTCAAGTATCTAAGAGTGTCACGGAGCCTCTGGGGACAGGACAAGCAGCAAGGGGCTTAAACTGCAGCAGGGGAGGTTGAGGTTGGACATTAGGAAAAGCCTCCTGCCTGTCAGGGGAGTTAAACGCTGGAATAAATTGCCCAGGGCGGTTGTGGAATCTCCATCTCTGGAGATATTGACGGGCAGACCTGGCAGGGATGGTCTACGGTGCTTGGTCCTGCCGTGGGGGCGGGGGGCTGGACTCGACCTCTCGAGGTCCCTTCCAGTTCTAGGGTTCTATGATTCTCCTCGGAGCTTCAACCCCGGCTGGTCTTGCTGCTCGCGCCGCTCTTCGGGGAATCTGTCTGACGGGCCTCTTGCTCTTTGTGCTTCTCTCCAGCCCCCCAATGACCCTCATGGCGTTCAGAGGGAGGACCTGATTCTGAGCCTCCGGGCCGTGCTGGCCTCCACACCCCTGTTTGCCGAGGTAGGACGCCCTGCGGAGCGCGGATGGCCCGTGAGGCGGCGGAGGGCTGGTGTTTCCGTGCTCTGGGTTGTGACGCGGGAGAGGATGGGCGTTGCCAGGGCTGAGTAAAGCCTGTCGGCCGCGGCTAGACGGCAGGGTGCCTTGCACAGGCCCCGCTCCGGAGAGCCGCCGCGGCTGGCGAAGGGCAGCATGTGCCGGGGGGGAGATCCCCTGATCAGGAAGCGAGGCCGGCCCACTGCAGTGCGGGTGTGGCCGAGTGGGAAGCAAGGGACAGCGCCGAGGTGCGCTGCCTGCATCACCGGCCAGAGCAGAGCAGCCTGCCTTTGGCTCCGCACGCTCATCTCCCTGCCTGGCCCTCAGGCTAGCAGACGTGCCGAGCCGGCTCTGCGGGCAGCCTGGCCGGGAAGCGGCCCCGCCTACAGCCGCCTGCTCTTCTGGCCCCCAAGCGGGGCTAGCGACAGTGGGAGCGATGCTGCAAAGCGGCCTGGCGGGCCGGACCCCCCTGTACCCGGCTGCGCTGCAGGCCACAGTCTGAGCAGCTGGCGGTGGGCGCTCGCCACGTAGCCTGCGTCCCAGGGCATCCCACGCACGGCCAGGCCTAGACCCCACCAGGGGCCTTGTGCCGCGAAGCCCAGTCGCCGCCTGGGATTGGGGCGCAGAGTCCTTTCCCCACTAGCTCCAGGGAGCATAACTGGCGTCTCCCGGCCCTCCTGCCCAGCTAGGCCAGTGCCGCCCCCCGGAGATCAGCCAGGGCTGCAGAGAGATGGCGTCTCTCCCTGGCTGGGGTGGTGGCCAAAAGGCAGCTTTCCCTCCCCAACCCCTCGCCCCGCCTTCCAGGGTCCAGGCGGCCCCTGCCGAGCAGGGCACGTGTCCGCAGCTCAGCTAGTGAGTGGGCGGCAGGGCTCCCTGTCAGCTGGGCACTCGGGAGAGATTCCGGCGCCTCCCCACTGCCCAGCGGCTGTGACGGCGCGTCGGGGTTCCCTGTTCCTGCACCCCCGGAGCAGCCAGAGAACGGGGGGTTGTTGCTCCTCCGGGATACAGCCCGGCACAGACGCGATGTGGCTACAGGAGTCAGGGCCAGGATGCCTCAGAGCCGTGGGGTTAGGGGTCCATCGCCCCCCATAGGCCCTCAGCTTAGGCTGTTCCCTTCATGGTTCCCAGCCACCACTGCCCCCTCCCACGAAACCTGGCGTCCGTCTCCCCCCGGGAAGAGCCTTGTTCCCTGCCCAGGCTGGGCTGGGGTGTCTGGGCCATACACAGGTGGGGGAGTCCGTGGGAATCACAGCCCAGCGCTGGGGACCCGGGTACAGAGCAGACCCCCCACTACGGCCCAGGGGGGCGCCCCCAGCTATGGCTGTTTCTGTTGGTGCACGTCACATGCCTCAGAGCACGTACCAAAATGTATCCCGCACATGGAGGGAACGCGGCGCCTTGGCTGAAGCCTTCCTTCCGTTCTGCGCGGCCCCAGGCGTGCACGCTGGAGGGAGCTGCGGCTGTGGGCTCCGACGTGGGCGCTGACCCTGCCCCTCTGCATGCCGCCCTCCACGGGCTCAGTCCCACGGGCTCTGGGGAAGCCGTGCTGGGTCTCCGCTCTCTGGTGGGACGTGGGCGCTGATGGGCTGGGCCTGCCCTGGCAAGGGCTGCAGGCCCCCATGCGAGCTGTGCCCGGGGGCGGGGGCAGCCCAGGGAGCCTGACTGCCCCTCTCTGCAGTTCCTGCTGCCGCTGCTGCTGGAGAAGCTGGACTCGGAGATGCAGAGCGCCAAGCTGGACTCGCTGCAGACCCTGGTACGGCCACGGGCCCCCCTCCTGCTCGATGGGGCAGGGGCCCGCCTCCCTGGGCCCCGCCCTTGTCCCCGCAGCCCCCTAACGCGGTGCTGGCTCCCCGCAGGGCGCCTGCTGCGCCACCTACGGGCAGAAGGAGCTGCAGGAATTCCTCCCCAGCCTCTGGTCGGCCCTGCGCAGGGAGGTGAGTGCAGCCGGCCCCTGGGGGCCCCGGGGCAGAGAGCGGGAGGGGTCCCCTGGCCCCGCAGGCGAGCCCCGGGGCAGAGCGCTGAGCTGGGCTGGGGCCCTGGCCCAGCCCAGGCCCGTGGGGCCGGCTCCCCGCGGCGGCGCCTGGGCATGTCTGACCCTCCCCAGGTGTTCCAGACGGCCAGCGAGAAGGTGGAGGCGGAGGCTCTGGCTGCGCTGCGCGCCCTGACGGCCTGCCTGTCCCGCGCCGTGCTGCGCTCCGACGCCGCCGACCTGCTGGAGGCCTTCCTCGGCGGCATCCTGCAAGGTAGCTCCCGCCGCGCCCGGCCCGGGGCCTCTGTGTGCCGTGCCCCCCCCAGGCCAGCCTCTCCTGTCCCCCTCCCCGCGCCCGGCCCCGGGGCCTGTGTGCGCCGTGCCCCCCCCCGGCCAGCCTCTCCTGTCCCCCTCCCCGCGCCCGGCCCGGGCCGTGTCCCTGCCCCAGCCTCTCCTGTCCCCCTCCCCGCGCCCGGCCCGGGGCCTGTGTGCGCCGTCCCCCCCCCCCCGGCCAGCCTCTCCTGTCCCCCTCCCCGCGCCCGGCCCCGGGGCCTGTGTGTGCCGTGCCCCCCCCCGGCCAGCCTCTCCTGTCCCCCTCCCCGCGCCCGGCCCCGGGGCCTGTGTGCGTCGTGCCCCCCCCAGGCCAGCCTCTCCTGTCCCCCTCCCCGCGCCCGGCCCCGGGGCCTGTGTGCGCCGTGCCCCCCCCGGCCAGCCTCTCCTATCCCCCTCCCCGCGCCCGGCCCCGGGGCCTGTGTGCGTCGTGCCCCCCCCAGGCCAGCCTCTCCTGTCCCCCTCCCCGCGCCCGGCCCCGGGGCCTGTGTGCGCCGTGCCCCCCCCGGCCAGCCTCTCCTATCCCCCTCCCCGCGCCCGGCCCCCGGGGCCTGTGTGCGCCGTGCCCCCCCCCCCCCCGGCCAGCCTCTCCTGTCCCCCTCCCCGCGCCCGGCCCCCGGGGCCTGTGTGCGCCGTGCCCCCCCCGGCCAGCCTCTCCTGTCCCCCTCCCCGCGCCCGGCCCCGGGGCCTGTGTGCGCCGTGCCCCCCCCCCCCCCCGGCCAGCCTCTCCTATCCCCCTCCCCGCGCCCGGGGCCTGTGTGCGCCGTGCCCCCCCCCCCCCCCCGGTCAGCCTCTCCTGTCCACTCCCCGCGCCCGGCCCCGGGGCCTGTGTGCGCCGTGCCCCCCCCGGCCAGCCTCTCCTGTCCCTCTCCCCGCGCCCGGCCCCGGGGCCTGTGTGCGCCGTGCCCCCCCCGGCCAGCCTCTCCTGTCCCTCTCCCCCGCGCCCGTCCCGGGGCCTCTGTGCGCCGTGCCCCCCCCCGGCCAGCCTCTCCTGTCCCCCTCCCCGCGCCCAGGCCCCAGGGCCTGTGTGCGCCGTGCCCCCCCCCCCGGCCAGCCTCTCCTGTCCCCCTCCCCGCGCCCGGCCCCGGGGCCTGTGTGTGCCGTGCCCCCCTCTCCCCGCGCCCGGCCCGGGGCCTGTGTGCGTCGTGCCCCCCCCCGGCCAGCCTCTCCTGTCCCCCTCCCCGCGCCCGGCCCCGGGGCCTGTGTGCGCCGTGCCCCCCCCGGCCAGCCTCTCCTGTCCCCCTCCCCGCGCCCGGCCCCGGGGCCTGTGTGCGCCGTGCCCCCCCCGGCCAGCCTCTCCTGTCCCTCTCCCGCGCCCGTCCCGGGCCTGTGTGTGCCGTGCCCCCCTCTCCCCGCGCCCGGCCCGGGGCCTGTGTGCGTCGTGCCCCCCCCGGCCAGCCTCTCCTGTCCCCCTCCCCGCGCCCGGCCCCGGGGCCTGTGTGCGCCGTGCCCCCCCCGGCCAGCCTCTCCTGTCCCCCTCCCCGCGCCCGGCCCCGGGGCCTGTGTGCGCTGTGCCCCCCCCCCCGGCCAGCCTCTCCTGTCCCCCTCCCCGCGCCGGCCCCGGGGCCTGTGTGCGCCGTGCCCCCCCCGGCCAGCCTCTCCTGTCCCCCTCCCCGCGCCGGCCCCGGGGCCTGTGTGCGCCGTGCCCCCCTCTCCCCGCGCCCGTCCCGGGCCTCTGTGCGCCGTGCCCCCCCCCGGCCAGCCTCTCCTGTGCCCCTCCCCGCGCCCGGCCCCGGGGCCTGTGTGCGCCGTGCCCCCCCGGCCAGCCTCTCCTGTCCCCCTCCCCGCGCCCGGCCCCGGGGCCTGTGTGCGCCGTGCCCCCCCCGGCCAGCCTCTCCTGTCCCCCTCCCCGCGCCCGGCCCCGGGGCCTGTGTGCGCCGTGCCCCCCCCGGCCAGCCTCTCCTGTCCCCCTCCCCGCGCCCGGCCCCGGGGCCTGTGTGCGCCGTGCCCCCCCCGGCCAGCCTCTCCTGTCCCCCTCCCCGCGCCCGGCCCCGGGGCCTGTGTGTGCCGTGCCCCCCTCTCCCCGCGCCCGTCCCGGGGCCTCTGTGCGCCGTGCCCCCCCCCGGCCAGCCTCTCCTGTCCCCCTCCCCGCGCCCGGCCCCGGAGCCTGTGTGCGCCGTGCCCCCCCCGGCCAGCCTCTCCTGTCCCCCTCCCTGCGCCCGGCCCCGGGGCCTCTGTGCGCCGTGCCCCCCCGGCCAGCCTCTCCTGTCCCCCTCCCCGCGCCCGGCCCGGGGCCTGTGTGTGCCGTGCCCCCCTCTCCCCGCGCCCGGCCCGGGGCCTCTGTGCGCCGTGCCCCCCCCGGCCAGCCTCTCCTGTCCCCCTCCCCGCGCCCGGCCCAGGGCCTCTGTGCGCCGTGCCTCCCCCGGCCAGCCTCTCCTGTCCCCCTCCCCGCGCCCGGCCCTGGGGCCTGTGTGCGCCGTGCCCCCCCCCCGGCCAGCCTCTCCTATCCCCCTCCCCACGCCCGGCCTGGGGCCTGTGTGCGCCGTTCCCCCCCCCCCCCCCGGCCAGCCTCTCCTATCCCCCTCCCCGCGCCCGGCCCTGGGGCCTGTGTGCGCCGTGCCCCCCCCGGCCAGCCTCTCCTGTCCCCCTCCCCGCGCCCGGCCCTGGGCCTGTGTGCGCCGTGCCCCCCCCCGGCCAGCCTCTCCTGTCCCCCTCCCCGCGCCCGGCCCGGGGGCCTGTGTGCGTCGTGCCCCCCCCGGCCAGCCTCTCCTGTCCCCCTCCCCGCGCCTGGCCCGGGGCCTGTGTGCGCCGTGCCCCCCCCCGGCCAGCCTCTCCTGTCCCCCTCCCCGCGCCCGGCCCGGGGCCTGTGTGCGCCATGCCCCCCCCCGGCCAGCCTCTCCTATCCCCCTCCCCGCACCCGGGGCCTGTGTGCGCCGTGCCCCCCCCCCCCCCCCGGCCAGCCTCTCCTATCCCCCTCCCCGCGCCCGGCCCGGGCCTCTGTGCGCCGTGCCCCCCCCCCGGCCAGCCTCTCCTATCCCCCTCCCCGCGCCCGGGGCCTGTGTGCGCCGTGCCCCCCCTCCCCCGGCCAGCCTCTCCTGTCCCCTCCCCGCGCCCGGCCCCGGGGCCTGTGTGCGCCGTGCCCCCCCCCCCGGCCAGCCTCTCCTGTCCCCCTCCCCGCGTCCGGCCCCGGGCCTGTGTGCGGCCGTGCCCCCCCCTCTCCTGTCCCCCTCCCCACGTCCGGCCCGGGGCCTGTGTGCGCCGTGCCCCCCCCCGGCCAGCCTCTCCTATCCCCCTCCCCGCGCCCGGCTCCGGATGGCCCCTCCCGGTTCTGCCCGGTGCTGACTCCTGTCCTGTCCCCATGCCCCCCCCAGGGCGTGGCTGGGAAGTGAGTCTCCGGGGAGGGGCTGACGCCTGCTCTCTCAGACTGCAGGCACCATCTGTGTGAGCCGGACATGAAGCTGGTGTGGCCGAGTGCCAAGCTCCTGCAGGCAGCGGCGGGCGCCTCCTTCCGCGCCGGCCACCGGATCAGCAGCAGCGTGGTGCCCCTGCTGCTGGAGCAGTACAACCAGCACCCGCAGGTGAGGGAGCCCAGGCCCGCGGGCGCCACTGCCCCGCGAGGCCTGGCCCTGACCGGGCGCTGCCGCTCTCCCCTCTAGAGCAGCCAGCGGAGGACCCTCCTGGAGATGCTTCTGGGCTTCTTGGAGCTGCAGCAGAAGTGGGGGCAGGAGGATGACGGTGAGGCTGTTGCGCCAGCCCCTCTGGGGGGCGCCTGGGGGGCAGGGGGTTTTGCTGTCACTGGCGTATGCCCCCCACTTTCCTGTGGGCCGGTGGCACCTGGCCCGAGAAGGGCCCCGGCGGGCAGCGAGCCAGCACCCGCCCCGCCCCGCCCCGCCCCAGGGCTGCGCTCCGGGCACGCGGCCGGCAGGAACGCTGTCGCGCACACGGGGCCTGCGAGGCGGCTTGTGCCCGCAGGCCCTGAGGCTCCGTGTCCCCCAGAGGAGAGCGCCCTGCGCCGCGCCCGAGCCCCGCTGTGCTGCGTGCTGTTCTCGGCGCTGACGGACCCCAGCGTGCAGCTGCAGTTGGTGGGGATCCGAGCCCTGACCGTCCTGGGCACGCTGCCAGGTTGGTGTCTGCCGACGGTCCCCTCCTGCCGCCACCCGGGCCTGGCCCCGCTGCGTTGCGCTGGGAGCTCGCTGGGCAGTGGGCTGGGCTCAGGCGTGTCTCCTTTCAGGGCTCCTGGCTCCCCCCGACGTGGAGCTGGTTGTGGATCACCTGACCCGGCTCGTCTTGGAGGCGGACGATTCCCAGAGCTGGTGAGGGCTGCGGGGTCCCTGCCAGTGGGCAGGCCTGGCTAGAGCAGAGCCAGCGCCCTGCGCCTCCGGGAACGGGGCGAACCCTCCGGCCCCTGGTTGGGGCTGCTCTGAGCCCGGTGCCCGCGGCCCCACCCAGCAGCTCCCCCTCTTCTCCCTGGCAGCACGGCTGCGATGGAGGCCGCCGGAGCGCTGGCCCCCCTCCACCCAGGAGCCTTCACGGCGCGCATGGTGCACAGGCTGGCAGGGCAGCTGCAGTCAGGTACGGGGGCCGGGCTGGGCTGGGGAGGAAGAGGGCAATTCTCTGGTGGGAGAGGATGTAACCCCTCCCCCCGCCGCCGTGGCACTGCCCGTACGGCGCTGTGTCTCCTCCCCTGCCGCCGTGGCACTGCCCGTACGGCGCTGTGTCTCCTCCCCCCGCCGCCGTGGCACTGCCCGTACGGCGCTGTGTCTCCTCCCCCTGCCGCCGTGGCACTGCCCGTACGGCGCTGTGTCTCCTCCCCCGCCGCCGTGGCACTGCCCGTACGGTGCTGTGTCTCTTCCCCCCGCCGCCGTGGCACTGCCCGTACGGCGCTCTCTTCTCCCCCTGCCGCCGCGGCACTGCCCGTACGGCGCTGTGTCTCCTCCCCCCGCCGCCGTGGCACTGCCCGTACGGCGCTGTGTCTCCTCCCCCCGCCGCCGTGGCACTGCCCGTATGGTGCTGTGTCCCCTCCCCCTGCCGCCGTGGCACTGCCCGTATGGTGCTGTCTCCTCCCTCTGCCTCCTAGCTGTGTCTCCTCCTCGGCTGTGTCTAGACTGCATCCCTTTTCTGTAAAATAAGGAATCTTCCGGAAAAGGCTGTATTTTCCAAAAGATCCCGTCTAGACTGGCGCTTTTTTCTGGCCAAGCTCCGAGCCGGAGAAAGCAGCAGCCATGTTATGCAAATGAAACAGGGGATTTAAATCCCCGCTTCATTTGCAATTGCGATGTGTCTAATTTGCATCCCTTTTACGGAAAAGGGTGCAGTCTAGACACAGCCCTCCTGTCTCCCAGCTGGCGCTACTAGAAGATGGATGCATGACTGCTGGAGAACCGTTCTCAGAAAGTAGTTCTTAACGGTTCGCAGTCCTGCTGGAAGGGTGTAACAAGGGGGGTTCCGCAGGGCTCTGGTCAGGGACCGGTCTGTTCAATACCTTCCTCAATAATTTGGATACTGGCAGAGAGAGGACGCTTATTGAGTCTGCAGATGATACAAGCTGGGAGGGGTGGCGAGAGCTTTGGGGCAGGGTCAGAATTCAAACTGATCTGGACAAACTGGAGAAATGGTCTGAGGTCAATGGGATGAAGTTCATAGAATCATAGAACGAAGAGACCTCAGGAGGTCAAGTCCAGCCCCCTGCTCTAGGCAGGACCAACCCAACTAAATCAACCCAGCCAGGGCTGTGTCCAGCCGAGACTTAAACACCCCTAGGGATGGAGATTCCACCACCTCCCTAGGGAACCCAGCCCAGGGCTTCCTCATCCTCCTAGGGAAAGAGTTTTTCCTAATATCCAACCTGGACCTCCCCACTGCAACTTGAGCCCATTGCTCCTTGTTCTGCATCTGTCACTACTGAGAACAGCCTCTCTCCATCCTCCTTTGAACCTCCCTTCAGGGAGTTGCAGGCTGCTCTCAGATCCCCCCTCACTCTTCTCTTCTGCAGACTTAACAAACCCCAATCCCTCAGCCTCTCCTGTAGGTCATATGCTCCAGTCTCCTCATCATTTCGGTTGCCCTCAGCTGGACCCTCTCCAATGCGTCCACATCCCTTCTGTAGTGGGGGGCCCAGAACTGGACACAACACTCCAGATGTGGCCTCACCAGAGCCCAATAAAGGGGGAATGACGACATCTCTGGATCTGTTCAATAAGGACAAATGCCAAGTGCTCCCCTTGGGAAGGACCGATCCGTGTCTCACACACAACAGGAAGCGACTGTCAGGAAGGCGTCCGGCAGGAAGGGGTCTAGGGGCAGAGCAGGCCACAAGCTGAATGAGTCAGCAGTGAGATGCTGTTGCAAAAAAGCAAACGTGCTTCTGGCAGCACGAACAGGAGTGTGTGAGCAAGACACGAGGAGTCGTTCTCCCGCTCTGCTCTGCGCTGGTCAGGCCTCAGCTGGAGTCTTGTGTCCAGGTCTGGGCACCGCGTGGCAGGAACGATGTGGAGAAATGGGAGAGGGTCCAGAGAAGAGCACAAGAACGAGGAAGGGTTTAGAGAACATGAGCTCTGGGGGAGGCGGAAGGAACTGGGCTGGTTTAGTTTGGAAAGGAGAAGACAGAGGGGCCATGAGAGCGGTGTTCAAGTATCTAAAAGGGCGTCACATGGGGGGGGGGGATTGTTCCCCTTGGCCTCTGGGGACAGGACAAGCAGCAAGGGGCTTAAACTGCAGCAGGGAGGTTGAGGTTGGACATTAGGAAAAACTTCCTGCCTGTCGGGGGGGTTCCACGCTGGAATCAGTTGCCTGGGGAGGCTGTGGAGTCTCCTTCCCTGGAGCATCTCACTGCGCAGAGCCGTGCCCTCTCCTGGGGCATCTCCCTCCCCGCCGGGCTGTGCCAGGATCTCATCTCTGTGTTGCTGCTTTCAGAGCAGGAGGAGGCAGAGGGGCGACCCCGGGGCTCCCTGTGGGCACGGTGCCTGCAGGGCCTGGCAGCAGTGTCCACCCACCCTGGGATCGTGCGGGAGACCGTCCCTGTGCTGCTGCAGTGTCTGCGCCAGGTGCCGAGAGGTGAGAGAGGTCCTTCCGCGGGAATCCTGCCAGAGCTTTCCCGGGTTCCAGCGGGAGCTGGCAGCGGGGCCTGCGGGGGCAGCAGCAGAGAGCTGCGTGCATAGGTGGTGCCCGGGGCAGGGCTGAGGAGCCTCAGCAGAGCCCCAGGGGGCTGCGGGTCGGGGCTGAGGAGGCCCGGCAGCACTTGGTAACTTGTCCGTGTGCTGCTTGGCATCTGCCTCCTCCTGGCCCTGCGTGGGCGGGGGGTGGGGTGCTCATGGCCTCTGTGCCCTGCAGGCAGCATGCCAGCGGACGCCTGCGACGTGGTGGCCGTGTGCCAGAGCCTGCGGCGGGTGGCGGTGCAGTGCCAGTCGGATGCTGAGAGCTGCTGGTACTGCCACCAGACCGTGGTGCCCTGCCTGCTTGCTGTGGCCGTGCAGGCTGCCGTGCAAGGTGAGGCCCGAGCATGGCCGTACGACGGGCACGAGGCACTGGGCAGCCTGCCAGGCCCGGCCCCTGGGGTGCGACTCCCTGCCGGGCAGCGCCGCCCACTGACCTGCCCTTTCCTCGGCTGCCTGCAGGGGGCGCCCCTTCGCCGCTGGGGAAGCTGCTGCTGGAGGAGACGAGCCTGGCTGCCATGGTGCCTGTCATCAGCGCGGCCAGCAGCCACCTGTGCCCCGAGTGAGTCGCCCCGGGCCAGGCCGCGGGCTCTAGGGGTGCCGGGGGGGCCTGTCAAGTCACGGGGGGGGGCTGCTTCCCCCGGGCCCGCCACAGCAGCCAGTCCAGCTGGGTCAGGCCCCGGGCGGCCCCTCGCCCAGCGTGGGCAGCGACTCCCCCAGGGCCCGCCCGGCCCGGCCCAGGCTGGCTGGTGGCCTGGGGAACAGAAGGTTCCAGCAGGGCCCGGCTGCAGGGAGCCCCTGGGCTCCGACTCAGTCTGCCTCCTTGCAGCCCCCCCCCCCCCCGGGTCCCCTCCAGCCCTTCGCTCGCCAGCTGCTCAGCCTCCCTGCGGGGAGAGCCTGGGCCCTGGGCGCCGTGTGCTGGGGACTCGCTCTGCCAGCGGCCAGGCCCAGGCAGGCGACACCCGCAGCCTCGCCTCAGCCTGTCCTGAGACCAGGGAAACTGAGGCACGCGGGCATCCGGGGGCTGGGAGCCTGGCCATGGCTCCGGGCTCTCTCCAGAGCAGCACGTCCCAGTATCTCTGAGGCTCCCCTCTCTCTGCAGGCTGGCTGCCCAGAGTGCCTCTCGGGTGGTGCCCCTCTTCCTGGATGGGGAGGTCTCCTTCCTGCCCCTGGACAGCTGCCCCTGCCCCTTCCAGCCGTTCCAGGTGAGTGGGGGAGGGGAAGGGCTGGGGTGGGGCGGGGGCAGGGGCAGTGGGTGACACTGGCGCTGCTCTTCCCCATGCAGGGCGGGCAGCAAGGAGCTGCACAAAGCCGCCTCGTCGCCCTGCTCATGGCCTTCGTCTGCTCCTTGCCCAGGAACGTAAGTGAGGGGCTGAGGAGGCCGGGGGGTGGCAGGCGGGGGGGCGGGGCCAGGGGAGGTGGGACGGGGCTGGCAGGGCCGGGGGGCGGCGGGCCCGGGCTAGGGGGGGACGGGACCGGGGAAGGTGGGACAGGGCCGGGGGCCGGCGGCTAGGGGGCGGTGGGCCCGGGCTGGCGGGCCGGGGGGCAGCGGGCCGGGGGGTGGCAGGCGGGGCTGGCGGGGCCGGGCTAGGGGGGACGGGACCGGGGAAAGTGGACAGGGCCGGGGGCCGGCGGCTAGGGGGCGGAGGGCCCGGGCTGGCGGGTGGCAGGCGGGGCTGGGCTAGGGGGGACGGGACCGGGAAGTGGGACAGGGCCGGCGGCTAGGGGGCGGTGGGCCCGGGCTGGCGGGCCGGGGGGGCGCAGGCGGGGCTGGCGGGGCCGGGCTAGGGGGGGACGGGACCGGGGAAGGTGGGACGGGGCCGGCGGCTAGGGGGTGGTGGGCCCGGGCTGGCGGGCCGGGGGGGCAACGGGCCGGGGGGGTGCAGGCGGGGCTGGGCTAGGGGGGGACGGGACCGGGGAAGGTGGGCTGGAGGTGGGACAGGGCCGGGGGCCGGCGGCTAGGGGGGGACGGGACCGGGGAAGGTGGGACAGAGCCGGGGGCCGGCGGCTAGGGGGCGGAGGGCCCGGGCTGGCGGGCCGGGGGGGCAGCGGGCCGGGGGGCAGCGGCCATCCTGCTTCTGCTCCCTTCCAGGTGCCGATTGGCCAGCAGGACCGGCTGCTGCAGGAGCTGCTGGCCTTGAGCTGTTCCTGCGCCTGCCCCTTCGCCGCCACGGCAGCCGCCAAGTGCTTTGCGGGGCTGGTGAACAAGCACCCGGCAGGTAAGGGGGCACCGAGCGGACTCCCCGCGCCGGCCCCAGGCCCTCAGCCTGAGCCTGACCCGCCTGTCCGCAGGGCCGCAGCTGGACCAGCTCTTGGGCACGGCCGTGAAGAGCGTGGAGGCCGGCCTGGCCGAGGGGCCGCTCCGAAGCCAGGCCCTCACCCTGCTGCTCTGGGTAAGCTGGCGGCTGGGGGAGGGGGCGCGGCTGCACCCTCTGGCCCGCTGACCTCTCTCCGCCCGCAGGTGACCAAAGCGCTGGTGCTGCGCTACCACCCGCTGAGCTCCTGCCTGACCGACAAGGTGAGCAGCCGGCCCCGGGGGCGTGCGCAGGGAGGCTCCATGTGGCCCGCTGGCACCTGCCTCCGCTCAGCCTCAGGGCTCCTCTGCCCCCTGCAGCTGCTGGGCCTGCTGGCGACGCGGCGCTGGGCCCCGTGGCAGCCGACGGCGTGGCGCTGCTCATGGCCGACGCCCCGGACGTGCTGCACAGGGAGGGCCACGCCGACGTGCGCATCATGTTCCGCCAGCGCTTCTTCACCGACAACGTGCCCAAGCTGGTGCGGGGCTTCCACGCCGCCGGCCCGGGTGAGCCGCGTGGGGGGGGCAGCGCGCGCCCGTGGCCCGCAGGCTGCCCCTCGCCGTGGGCCTGACTCGCTCCCCTGCTCTCCCCAGGCGTGAAGGCCAACTACCTGAAGGGCTCTCCCACGTGCTGAACCACCTGCCTCGGGCCGTGCTGCTGACAGAGCTGCCCACGGTGAGGGCCGGGCCGGGCGGGGGGCGGGGGGGCCGGGCGGGAGGCTGGGAGGGCCGGGGGCCAGGCCGGGGGGGGAGGGCCGGGCGGGGGACTGGGAGGGCCGGGGGCCAGGCCGGGGGGGGGGGAGGGCCGGCAGGAGGCTGGGGGGGCCGGGGGCCAGGCCGGGGGGGGGAGGGCCGGGCGGGGGGCCGGGGGCCAGGCCGGGGGGGAGGGCCGGGCGGGAGGCTGGGGGGGCCGGGGGCCAGGCCACTCACTGCCTATCGCCCCAGCTGCTGTCACTGCTGCTCGAGGCCTTGTCCCTGCCCGGACCGCGTGGTGCAGCTCTCCACCTCCGCTGCCTGCAGCCTCTGCTGCTGGAGGCGCCGCACGTCATGAGCCTGCACGTCGACACCCTGGTCACCAAGTTCCTGAGCCTGAGCGACAGCCCTGCCATGGTGCGTGCCCGGCCCCGCTGCCCCCCCCCGTGCCTGTCTGGTGCACCCTGCCCACCCACTCACCCCTCTGTCTTCCAGGCCATCCGCATTGCTGCCCTGCAGTGTGTCTATGCACTGACCAGCCTGCCCACCCCTGCGGTAAGTGCCGGTTCCCAACAGCCTGGGGAGCTGAATGGCCGTGGCTGCTCCAGGTGGAAAGGGGGCCCCTAGCGGGGGGGCTGCTCGGCCTGTGTCCCTGGTGCCCCAGACCCGGTGCTGATGGGTCGCACTCTCCCTCCAGCTGCTCCCCTACAAGCCCCGGGTGCTGCGGGCCCTGGCCCGGCCCCTGGACGACATGAAGCGGCTGGTGCGGAAGGAGGCGGTGGTGGCTCGCGGGGAATGGTGAGTGCGGGCGTGCGAGGGGCGAGTCGCTGGCCGGAGCCCATCCCTGAGCCTGCTGCCCGTTCTGTGCCCGCAGGTTCCTGCTGGGCAGCCCTGGCAGGTGAGGCCCTGCCCCGACCCGACCGACCGACCGTCTCACCAGGATCCCTAGCCAGCTGCGTGTTGGCCCACTGCCCGCCTGAGCCCTGCGCCCGCCTGCTCCTGGCGCTGGCTGTCTGCAGAGGGAGAGCTGCGGGGCGGCCCTGCTCCTGCTGGCCGGAGGGGGGCGGGCGCCTGACCCTGGCTGGGAGGGTGGGGCACGGACCCCTGAGCCAGCTCAATAAAGACGTTTTGCTAATGGCTGGAGTGGGGAAGATTGGGGGGGGGGCGCGGAGGCTGCAGCTGGACACCTTGCTGGGAGCTCTGATCCCCCCCAGGGCCGCGGGTGCCCTGGTAACAGCCCCTGCTGGGGCTTTGCGGCCCACACACCAGGATGGACCCTTCGCTCGCGCGGGGGGGAGGCAGTACCTGTCCGGCTGGGCGCCAGGCTGAGTTCTCCAGCCCCATTGCTGGGGGGGGGGAAAGGGGGGAAACGGGGGGGGAGGCAGTACTTGTCTGGCTGGGGCACCAGGCTGAGTTCTGCAGCCCCAGTGCTGGGGGGGGTATGGGGGAAGGGGGGGGAGGAGGCAGTACGTGTCCGGCTGGGTGCCAGGCTGAGTTCTGCAGCCCCAGTGCTGGGGGGGATGGGGGGGGAAGGGGGGGGGAGGCGGCAGTACGTGTCCGGCTGGGCACCAGGCTGAGTTCTGCAGCCCCAGTGCTGGGGGGGGATGGGGGGGGGGAGGCAGCACATGTCCGGCTGGGCGCCAGGCTGAGTTCTGCAGCCCCAGTGCTGGGGGGGAAGGGGGGGGGAGGCGGCAGTACCTGTCCGGCTGGGCACCAGGCTGAGTTCTGCAGCCCCAGTGCTGGGGGGGGATGGGGGGGGAAGGGGGGGGGAGGGCGGCAGTCGTGTCCGGCTGGGCACCAGGCTGAGTTCTGCAGCCCCAGTGCTGGGGGGGATGGGGGGGGGGAGGCAGCACGTGTCCGGCTGGGCGCCAGGCTGAGTTCTGCAGCCCCAGTGCTGGGGGGGAAGGGGGGGGGAGGCGGCAGTACCTGTCCGGCTGGGCGCCAGGCTGAGTTCTGCAGCCCCAGTGCTGGGGGGAAGGGGGGGGGAGGCGGCAGTACCTGTCCGGCTGGGCACCAGGCTGAGTTCTGCAGCCCCAGTGCTGGGGGGGAAGGGGGGGGGAGGCGGCAGTACCTGTCCGGCTGGGCACCAGGCTGAGTTCTGCAGCCCCAGTGCTGGGGGGGGATGGGGGGGGAAGGGGGGGGGGAGGCAGTACGTGTCCGGCTGGGCGCCAGGCTGCGTTCTGCAGCCCCAGTGCTGGGGGGGGAAGGGGGGGGGAGGAGGCAGTACGTGTCCGGCTGGGCGCCAGGCTGAGTTCTGCAGCCCCAGTGCTGGGGGGGAAGGGGGGGGGAGGCCGGCAGTACGTGTCCGGCTGGGCGCCAGGCTGAGTTCTGCAGCCCCAGTGCTGGGGGGGGATGGGGGGGGGAAGGGGGGGGAGGCAGTACGTGTCCGGCTGGGCGCCAGGCTGAGTTCTGCAGCCCCAGTGCTGGGGGGGATGGGGGGGGGAAGGGGGGGGGAGGCAGTACGTGTCCGGCTGGGCGCCAGGCTGAGTTCTGCAGCCCAGTGCTGGGGGGGGATGGGGGGGGAAGGGGGGGGAGGCAGTACGTGTCCGGCTGGGGCGCCAGGCTGAGTTCTCCAGCCCCAGTGCTGGGGGGGGGAAGGGGGGGGGAGGAGGCAGTACGTGTCCGGCTGGGCGCCAGGCTGAGTTCTCCAGCCCCAGTGCTGGGGGGGGAAGGGGGGGGGAGGAGGCAGTACGTGTCCGGCTGGGCGCCAGGCTGAGTTCTCCAGCCCAGTGCTGGGGGGGAAGGGGGGGGGGAGGAGGCAGTACGTGTCCGGCTGGGCGCCAGGCTGAGTTCTCCAGCCCCAGTGCTGGGGGGGGAAGGGGGGGGGGAGGAGGCAGTACGTGTCCGGCTGGGCGCCAGGCTGAGTTCTGCAGCCCAGTGCTGGGGGGGGGAAGGGGGGGGGAGGAGGCAGTACGTGTCCGGCTGGGCGCCAGGCTGAGTTCTGCAGCCCCAGTGCTGGGGGGGGGAAGGGGGGGGAGGAGGCAGTACGTTGTCCGGCTGGGCGCCAGGCTGAGTTCTGCAGCCCCAGTGCTGGGGAGGGGAAGGGGGGGAGGCAGTACGTGTCCGGCTGGGCGCCAGGCTGAGTTCTGCAGCCCCAGTGCTGGGGGGGGGAAGGGGGGGGGAGGAGGCAGTACGTGTCCGGCTGGGCGCCAGGCTGAGTTCTGCAGCCCCAGTGCTGGGGGGGGATGGGGGGGGAAGGGGGGGGAGGAGGCAGTACGTGTCCGGCTGGGCGCCAGGCTGAGTTCTGCAGCCCCAGTGCTGGGGGGGGGAAGGGGGGGGAGGAGGCCAGTACGTGTCCGGCTGGGCGCCAGGCTGAGTTCTCCAGCCCCAGTGCTGGGGGGGGGGAAGGGGGGGGAGGAGGCAGTACGTGTCCGGCTGGGCGCCAGGCTGAGTTCTGCAGCCCCAGTCTGGGGGGGAAGGGGGGGGAGGAGGCAGTACGTGTCCGGCTGGGCGCCAGGCTGAGTTCTCCAGCCCCAGTGCTGGGGGGGGGAAGGGGGGGGGAGGAGGCAGTACGTGTCCGGCTGGGCGCCAGGCTGAGTTCTGCAGCCCAGTGCTGGGGGGGGATGGGGGGGGGAGGAGGCAGTACGTGTCCGGCTGGGCGCCAGGCTGAGTTCTGCAGCCCCAGTGCTGGGGGGGGGGATGGGGGGGGAAGGGGGGGGAGGAGGCAGTACGTGTCCGGCTGGGCGCCAGGCTGAGTTCTGCAGCCCCAGTGCTGGGGGGGGAAGGGGAGGGGGGGGGCAGTACGTGTCCGGCTGGGCGCCAGGCTGAGTTCTGCAGCCCCAGTGCTGGGGGGGGGAAGGGGAGGGGGGGGCAGTACGTGTCCGGCTGGGCGCCAGGCTGAGTTCTCCAGCCCCAGTGCTGGGGGGGGAAGGGGGGGGAGGCGGCAGTACGTGTCCGGCTGGGCGCCAGGCTGAGTTCTGCAGCCCCAGTGCTGGGGGGGGAAGGGGGGGGAGGCGGCAGTACGTGTCCGGCTGGGCGCCAGGCTGAGTTCTCCAGCCCCAGTGCTGGGGGGGGAAGGGGGGGGAGGCGGCAGTACGTGTCCGGCCTGGGCGCCAGGCTGAGTTCTCCAGCCCCAGTGCTGGGGGGGGGAAGGGGGGGGAGGCGGCAGTACGTGTCCAGCTGGGCGCCAGGCTGAGTTCTCCAGCCCCAGTGCTGGGGGGGGGGAAGGGGGGGGGAGGCGGCAGTACGTGTCCGGCTGGGCGCCAGGCTGAGTTCTGCAGCCCCAGTGCTGGGGGGGGGGAAGGGGGGGGGAGGATCTCCAGCCCCAGTGCTGGGGGGGGGGGGGGAAGAGGGGGGGGGGGGGAGGCAGTACGTGTCCGGCTGGGCGCCAGGCTGAGTTCTCCAGCCCCAGTGCTGGGGGGGGGAAGGGGGGGGAGGCGGCAGTACGTGTCCGGCTGGGGCGCCAGGCTGAGTTCTCCAGCCCCAGTGCTGGGGGGGGGGAAGGGGGGGGAGAGGCAGTACGTGTCCGGCTGGGCGCCAGGCTGAGTTCTCCAGCCCAGTGCTGGGGGGGAAGGGGGGGGAGGCGGCAGTACGTGTCCGGCTGGGCGCCAGGCTGAGTTCTCCAGCCCCAGTGCTGGGGGGGGGGAAGGGGGGGGGGAGGAGGCAGTACGTGTCCGGCTGGGCGCCAGGCTGAGTTCTGCAGCCCCAGTGCTGCGGGGCCAGAGCAGCAGGAACTGGCCAGAGGCTTTATTGAAAAAGGATTTATTTCTAGCATTTAAAATCCCCCGGGGAGGAGGGGCGAGGCCTGGCTCCCCGCCAGCCTGTGTCCCGGGAGCCCTATGCCCTGCGTGCCCACCCCACAGCGGCTACGGAGCGCAGCATGGCAGGGCCAGGAGCCAGCTCCATGGGCTGCCTGCAGCCACTCGGGCCATGAACGGAGCCGGGCGGTTTCCGGCAGCAGCTGGATCTTCCCCCTCGCGGCTCCACTGGGTCCGTGCTCTGCGGCCGGCGCCCGTCAGATGGCCAGGAGCGGTGCCCGGGGCTCCCGCCCACAGGGAGGAGGGTCCCAACACAGCCCCGTTCCGTGGGGCAGGTGTGTAGATGGCAGCAGGACTCGGGTGATCCAGTGTCTGGGGAGGGAACAGAAGCCCTGGCTGGGGGCTGAGTGCCCAGTGCTCCAGCAGGCCCGGCCCCCAGGGTAGTTCCCCCGTGCCTAGCCCCCATGCAGCCCTGTCCCAGAGTCCCCCCGTCTCCCCCGGGCCTCTACCTGCGGGTGCCTACGCCCAGGAACAGCCTCCAGTTGTGCCAGGCGCCGTAGCTGTAGGGGTTCCTGAACACCTGCAGGAAGGGAGCCCCGGTTAGTCCCACCCTGCAGCTCGGCCCTTCCCCACCCGCCCCACGCCCCGCCCGCACTCACTTGGCCTTTCTTCTGCAGCCGCTGCCGCTCCTTCCTGTTGATGTGTCTCTCGATGCTGGTCTCCCGCGGGTGATGAGGGCAGCGTGCCACAGCGTGAGGGCCCCCAGGGCCAGCGCTACGGAGCTGCAGGGAGAGCAGGGCCGAGCCGGAGCCCACCTGCATTCACTGCAGCCCAGGGCTCGGCCAAGGGAAACGCCTGCCTTCCCTTGCACACAGCCCCTGCCGCCCGGGGCCCCTTACCTGCACAGCACCCACAGGTAGACGATGCTCTTGTGGAAGGCCCGCTGGCGGAAGGAGAAGGCAGGAGGCGGGCTCTGCTGGTAGGTCTGCAAGGTAGGGCATGGGAGCGGGTTAGGCCAGCTGACAGGGCCTGGCCAGACCACAGAACGGGGGCGTGGCTGGCAGCGATGGGCACAGTGCATGCTGGGAGCTGGCAGCGATGGGCACAGTGCATGCTGGGAGCTGGCAGCGATGGGCACGGTGCATGCTGGGAGCTGGCAGCGATGGGCACAGTGCATGCTGGGAGCTGGCAGCGATGGGCACAGGGATATCCCACCTGGTTGGCAGCCACCTGCAGTCTCTCCTCCTCGAGCAGCTTCATTCTCTAGGGATGGGAAAGAGGCGCCAGTTAAGTCTCCCAGCAGGGCACCGGCCCTTCCCCGTGCCCAGGAGAGCGGCACAGGCACAGCCCCTGCCCCTGCCCTCACCTCAATGGCCGCGTAGGCCTCTCGGAACATGGCCCATGCGCTGATGCTGCAGTACACGCAGCCCATGGTCATGACGAGGCAGAAGGAGAAGAAGTAGCGATGGTTGTAATGTCCCACGCAGTTATTCAGCCAGGCTGGGCCGGGTTAAAGAGACAACCTGCAGCAAGCAGGCCATGAGCCCTCCCAGCCCTGGGCATCCCCGTCCACCTGCCCCCCGCCTCCCCACGGCACAAGGATACGGCAGTGATGGTCCATTTTCAGCACACACCTGCAAGGAGGAGAGCAGCGCGGCTGAGTGCCAGAGCCAGCAAGACCCAGGGGGGCACCCGCCCAGCACCCCCCGGGGCTGCAGCAAGAAGCCGGCAGAGCACAGGGGGGGTGCGAGCAGCTCATCTGCTGCAGGAGGGAGAGGAACGCCCGACTGCTGCAGGGGCACGGGGGGGGAGCCCCTACCTGTTGCAGATGCTGCAGTGGTGCGTGCGGGCAGGCTTGGGCGAGATGCATTTCCTGCAAATGGAGACGGCCGCGGGGTGGCTCTTGGCCTGGGGAGGGAAGCGGGAGCGGGGCAGCTCAGCTTGAACCAACCGCTGGATCCTGGCACCCTCGCTGCTCGGCCAGAGCCCTGCTCCCGGAGACGCACCAAGGACCCAACTGCCCCAACGCCCCCTGCTGGGCACTCCCAGCCCCTCCCCCAGCTGGGAGCTGCCCCCTTCCAGACTCGCCAGGCCTGGAGTAGCCAGGACACCCTGCAGCAGATCCTGCCCATCCCCCCAACAGCCCCTGGCTGCCCAGGCCCCGGCCTGACCTGGGGGGATGCCCCGGCGGGGTGCTGATGGCCATGTAGTAGTGGAAGACGATCATGAGCAGGTTCAGTGCCCGTAGGTGAGGTGCCAGCAGATCCAGCCGGGCGGAGGGTCAGGCTCGGAGGACTGAGGGAGCAGCAGGCAGATGTAGACAATGGCCACGATGGAGCTTGTCAGCACAATCACCAGCCCCACGAACACCTGCAGGGGAGACAGGAGAGGGCCTGAGCCCCCCACCCCAGCACCCCCCTCCGTTTCCTGCCCTGGAATCCTCAGCTCTCAGGACACACCCTGCCCTCCCTGCTGAGCCCCTAGGGCTGGGCACGCACAAGCCCACCACCGACCCCCGGGGGGCAGCTTGTCCCCCTCTGCTACAGGACCCAGCAGGGTGCAGGTTTGGGCAAAGCATTCTGGGAACCCATCCATGCCAGTGAGCACCCCTGCCCAGTCTCCCAGCACCACCACGCCAGGGCTGTCCCCCCCATACCCCCCACCGTCAGCCCAGGGCTGTCCCCCCCACCGTCAGCCCACACCGTCAGCCCAGGGCTGTCCCCCCCCCACACCCCCCCACCGTCAGCCCAGGGCTGTCCGCCCGCCACGCCCCCACCGCCAGCCCAGGCCTGTCACCCCGCCAGGCCCCCCACCGCCAGCCCAGGGCTGTCCTCCCGCCAGGCCCCCCACCGCCAGCCCAGGCCTGTCACCCCGCCAGGCCCCCCACCGCCAGCCCAGGGCTGTCCTCCCGCCAGGCCTCCTCCCGCCAGGCCCCCCCCCCCCGCCAGCCCAGGGCTGTCCCCCCACCAGGCCCCCCCACCGCCAGCCCAGGGCTGTCACCCCGCCAGGCCCCCCCACCGCCAGCCCAGGCCTGTCACCCCGCCTGGCCCCCCCACCGCCAGCCCAGGGCTGTCCCCCCGCCAGGCACCCCCACCGCCAGCCCAGGGCTGTCCGCCCGCCACGCCCCCCACCGCCAGCCCAGGCCTGTCACCCCGCCAGGCCCCCCACCGCCAGCCCAGGGCTGTCCTCCCGCCAGGCCCCCCACCGCCAGCCCAGGCCTGTCACCCCGCCAGGCCCCCCACCGCCAGCCCAGGGCTGTCCTCCCGCCAGGCCTCCTCCCGCCAGGCCCCCCACCGCCAGCCCAGGGCTGTCCCCCCGCCAGGCCCCCCCACCGCCAGCCCAGGGCTGTCACCCCCGCCAGGCCCCCCCACCGCCAGCCCAGGCCTGTCACCCCGCCAGGCCCCCCCCACCGCCAGCCCAGGGCTGTCCCCCCGCCAGGCACCCCACCACCAGCCCAGGGCTGTCCCCCCCCCACGCTCCCCACCGCCAGCCCAGGCCTGTCACCCCGCCAGGCACCCCCACCACCAGCCCAGGGCTGTCCCCCCGCCAGGCCCCCCACCGCCAGCCCAGGGCTGTCCCCCCCCCACGCTCCCCACCGCCAGCCCAGGCCTGTCACCCCCGCCAGGCACCCCCCACCGCCAGCCCAGGGCTGTCCCCCCGCCAGGCCCCCCACCGCCAGCCCAGGGCTGTCCCCCCCCACGCTCCCCACCGCCAGCCCAGGCCTGTCACCCCGCCAGGCACCCCCCACCACCAGCCCAGGGCTGTCCCCCCGCCAGGCACCCCCACCACCAGCCCAGGGCTGTCCCCCCGCCAGGCACCCCCACCACCAGCCCAGGGCTGTCCCCCCACCACGCCCCCCACCGCCAGCCCAGGGCTGTCCCCCCCGCCAGGCCCCCCCACCGCCAGCCCAGGGCTGTCCCCCCGCCAGGCCCCCCACCGCCAGCCCAGGGCTGTCCCCCCGCCAGGCCCCCCACCGCCAGCCCAGGGCTGTCCCCCTGCCAGGCACCCCCACCGCCAGCCCAGGGCTGTCACCCCCCGCCAGGCACCCCCACCGCCAGCCCAGGGCTCTCACCCCGCCAGGCCCCCCACCGCCAGCCCAGGGCTGTCCCCCCACCGCCAGCCCAGGGCTGTCTTCCCGCCAGGCACCCCCCACCGCCAGCCCAGGGCTGTCCCCCCGCCAGGCCCCCCCCACCGCCAGCCCAGGCCTGTCCCCCCGCCAGGCACCCCCACCGCCAGCCCAGGGCTGTCCCCCCACCAGGCACCCCCACCGCCAGCCCAGGGCTGTCCCCCCACCAGGCACCCCCACCGCCAGCCCAGGGCTGTCCCCCCACCAGGCACCCCCACCACCAGCCCAGGGCTGTCCCCCCACCACGCCCCCCACCACCAGCCCAGGGCTGTCACCCCGCCAGGCCCCCCACCGCCAGCCCAGGGCTGTCCCCCCACCACGCCCCCCACCGCCAGCCCAGGGCTGTCCCCCCGCCAGGCACCCCCACCGCCAGCCCAGGGCTGTCCCCCCGCCAGGCCCCCCACCGCCAGCCCAGGGCTGTCACCCCGCCAGGCCCCCCACCGCCAGCCCAGGGCTGTCCCCCCGCCAGGCACCCCCACTGCCAGCCCAGGGCTCTCACCCCGCCAGGCACCCCCACCGCCAGCCCAGGGCTCTCACCCCGCCAGGCCCCCCACCGCCAGCCCAGGGCTCTCACCCCGCCAGGCCCCCCACCGCCAGCCCAGGGCTGTCACCCCCGCCAGGCCCCCCACCGCCAGCCCAGGGCTGTCCCCCCGCCAGGCCCCCCACCGCCAGCCCAGGGCTGTCCCCCCGCCAGGCACTTACCACCCCAAACCAGCGGGTGACATGGTCTACCAGCCAGTAGATGGGCTCGAAGAGGGAGTCGAGCAGCACGTCGCTGTTGGTGAAGGAGTTGTAGAGCAGGGAGTGGAGGCAAAGGCGCCCGTAGCGCCACAGCTGCTGCACCCGCCACACCAGCCTCAGCCTGCGTCGCCGGCCCACGCGCAGGCACTTCAGAAAGAGGCGCATCACCGCGGAGAACGCCCGCTGGCGGCTCCTCATCCCCACCGCGCACCGTCTGCGGAGAGAGCCCGGCTCAGCGCCACCCGGACCTGCCCTCCGCACCGGGGCAGCGTCCCCCGGACTGGGCCAGTGCTCAGCAGCGGGAAGAGACTCACAGGCTCACTCCCCGGCCGTGCGTGGCGCTGGGCCGCCTTCAGCTCCCTGCTCTGGCAGGGTTTCTGCCTCTGCCCTGCTGGCAGTGCCCCCTGGCAGGCACAAGCCACCCCTCTGGGTCGGGACGGGGGTGCCGGAGACCTTGGTGGGCCCAGCAAGGGGAATGAGCCCGGCTCCTGGGGCACAGGAGCGCAGAGCCTTCTGCTCCCTGCCCCCATCCCGGCTCAGGTGTTCACTGGCCCAGACGCAGAAGAAACCAGAGACGGAGCTCAGGGCACTCACAGGCTGCCAGCGTCGCCAGAGACCCTGGCGCTCAGAGCCAGGGAGCCCGCAGGGGGGGACAGGCGGCATTAAAAGCCCACCACCCCATCTCCCACCTCCCTCCTGAACCCGGCCCTGGGAGCTGCTTGCGCACAGCCCCAGCCAGGGGTGTGATCTCTGTCCACCCCCGAGTCCAATTCAGTGCAGGGCGGCCCTGGAAGCCAAGGCACAGCCCCTGGGCGGAAGCAGGATGAGCTGGCCAAAGGGGGCAGTGGGCATGGGGCCCTACCAGGCTGCTCACCTGCCTGCTGAGCTGTGCGCACTGGCCTGCAGTCAGCTGGAGTGAGGAGGAACCTGAGCCTGCCCGGGCATGGAGCCACCTCCCTGAGGCACACCCAGCATCAACGAGGAGAGGCTGCCCCCAGCAGGGCTCAGGCACAGAGCTGAGCACAGCGTGTCGAGTAGGCAGCCCAAGCAGGGGCCCTGGAGCCGGCTTCTCGGCCTAACTAGCACCTGTCTCTGGGGAGGACTGGCCGAACAAAGCCTCTGCCCTGCCTCTCAGAGGCCTGTCTCCTGCAGCGCTCAGCCTTGCCCCAGACTAGGCCCTTCTCCCCACTGCGGCCCTATAATACTCCCTCCCAGGCCGGCTCCTCCAGCCCCGGCATGTGGGGCTGGGGCAGCTCTCCCTCTGTTTTCTCTGGCCGGGATGTTCAGCGAATGTTTTACTTGGGAAGGCTGACGGGGGGAGGGGTATCACGCACAGCCGGCGGGGGGGTTCTCACTGTCTTTTGAACGTGCCCCACCGAAAAGGGAGGCATCCGATTTCAGAAAATACTGCGGTGAATTAAAGCAGGTGCACCCGATCTCTGCTGGGCTGGCGTCTCCAGGCCAGGGTGCGGGCTAAGGGTGGTGCTGTGCAGCGGGTGGGAATCCCACAGGCAGAGGATCTCGTCTACCCGAGGCTGTTCTGATGCACCCATCACCCTGGAACCAGGCCTCTGTGTCTCCCGCCTGGCAGGCAGCTCGGAGGGCGCTGCACCCCAGCGTGTCCATTGCAGGACGACCAGTGTGTGCTCGGGGCCTCTCCGCCGCGGATGGGGGAGGTACCCACCCACCGCTGGTCCTGGGGGGCGTGAGCCGAGCCAGGTGCCCAAACCCCCGGCCGGGCCACAGACATGGGGGTCTGCAGAGCCCCCTGCAGCAAGAGCCTCCCGCGAGGGCACGGACAGGGGGGCGTCACTGCCTGGGGGCCACAGAGGGAGACAGCCCCCGCCCCCCCCGCCCCCCCTCCGAGGACACCCCCTCCGCGAGATACCCCCTCCCCCTGGGAACCCCCCGTCCCCCTCCGAGACACCCCCTCCGCGAGATACCCCCTCCCCCTGGAACCCCCCGTCCCCCTCCGAGACACCCCCCTCCGCGAGATACCCCCCTCCCCCTGGAACCCCCCGCCCCCCCTCCGAGAGACACCCCCTCCGCGAGATACCCCCTCCCCCTGGAACCCCCCCGCCCCCCTCCGAGACACCCCCTCCGCGAGATACCCCCTCCCCCTGGAACCCCCCGCCCCCCTCCGAGACACCCCCTCCGCGAGATACCCCCTCCCCCCTGAACCCCCCGCCCCGCCCCCTTGGAACCCTCCGCCCCGCCCCCTTGGAATCCCCCGCCCCCCTCCGAGACACCCCCTCCCCCTGGAACCCTCCGCCCCGCCCCCTCGGAACCCCCGCCCCCTCCGCGAGATACCCGCCCCGCCCCCCTTACCTGCCGGCCCGCACCCCGCCTCCATCTGCCCCGGCCCCAGCCCTCACCGCCGGCCGGGCATCACCCCGGTACCTGAGGCTCACTGCGCCTGCGCGGCGCGCCCCGCGGAGCATGCCGGGAGCTGTAGTCTCTCCGCTCCAGACTGCAACTCCCGAAGCGCCCCGCGCTGGCCGGCGTCCCCTCCCCGCAGGCGGTAGCGGTCACGTGGGAGCACCGGCCAATGGGAAACTTCCTTCCCGGGGAGCTGCGGAGCGGCAGCATGGCCCGGCCGGCGCGGTGCTGCGTGCCCGGTGAGCCCCTCCCCCTCCCCCTCCCCGCCCCCCCCTTAACCGTCCCGGCCGGCTCGCGCCCCCTCCTCCCCTTACCCCCCCTTAACCCTCGCGCCCCCCTCCCCCTCACTGCCCCCCCCGCCGGCTCGCGCCCCCTTCCCCTTACCGCCCCTCCCCCCCTCACCGCCCCCCCCCGGCTCGTGCCCCCCCGCCGGGCTGACGCTTGCTGTCCCCAGGCGAGCGGCTCTGCGGGCTGCAGGAGGCGGCGCCGGGCAGCGGCACCTACACCCGGCTGGGCTCCGTGTGCGCCGCGCTGGCCGGCGGCCTGCTCACCACGCGCCGGGACGGAGAGGTGAGGGGGGGCGTCCTGCTGCTGGCCCCCTGCAAGCCCCGCCCCCACCTGAGTGCCCCGCCCCCGGAGGACCCGCTGGAGTCTGGGCACGGGGGGTGCAGCTTGCCGGGGGGGGGCGTCTGGGCACGGGGGGTGCAGCTTGCCGGGGGGGGTGCTCGGCCTGAGGCCATGGACGCGGGCAGACTGGCTGTCTCTGGGGCAGGCGAAGGGCGATGTCATGGGAGGTGTCTGCTGCAGGCCTCCTAGCCAGGACAGAAAGGGGCTGAGGGGTTTTGACCCACCCTGTGGATGTGAAGTGAGCCGCCTTGACATCCGCAGGTGTGGATGCCTGAGACTACCCATGGGCTTGCAGGGCCCTAGTGATGGGGGACTTCAGCGGCCAGGACATCTCTTGGGAATAGGGAGCTCAAAAGCCACCTAACAATGTGACCGCTCCAGATCCCAGGGTCACGTGCTGCTGGCTGTGCGGTATAACACTTATACGGAAAACCCACAGTGGAGCCTCCCAGGGAGCCAGCGAGTAACCGAAACGGAAACTGATCAGCTGAGGCTTGTGAGCGGCGGGGTTGAGGCTTATGGGTTAAGCGGTTGCACTGTTACGTCCCCGGCTGGGAAAAGAAGGCAGCAGGGCACAGGGCATCCAAGAGGAGTCTGGAGTGTATTGCAGAAAGCATCTGTGGGAGGCTGCTCTAGGTTTGATTTTGACAACTAGGGAGGAGCTGGTTGAGAATTTGAGAGTGGAAGGCAGCCTGGGTGAAAGCGAACAGGAAGTGGCGAGGTAAGGAATGGTGGGAAAGGCCAGCCCAAGAGCGACAGTGGGATTCAAGAAGGCAGACTTGAGTAACTCGGGGAGTTGGTAGGCTAGAGCCCATGGAAGCGAGTCTAGGGGGAAAGTAGCTCTAGAGAGTTGGTAGTTTTTCTGGGTGACACTTTCGGGCACAGGAGAGACAGGCAGTCTGGCCAGAGACCACCCAGGAGAGCTCATTGATCTGAAATTCAAGATTTGAGTCCTGTGAAAAGCGGGGAGTAGGTCACATGACGGAGGATGACTAAACACGTAACTGAAGCATGCAGGGACGAGTGCTTGGCCGGGCTGGGCCGGGCCTGGTGGACGTGGTATGCCGACACTGGCTCTGTGGGGGTGGGAGGTGGCCGTGCCAGGCACAGGGCTAACCAAGGGCTCCTCTCTACGCCTGTGCAGCTGCCGGTGGTGTCTGTGGTGAGAGACGTCGAGTCCCAGCTCCTGCCCGACGTGGGGGCCATTGTGACGTGCAAGGTAAACGCCTGCCTGGCCGGCTCCGCTGCTGGGTCTCTTGCTGCAGGAGCGCCGCGTTCGGTGGGGGGAGGGCAGGCCGGATGCCTGTGCAAGGACCGGAAAGGGTTACAAACCTCCTCTGCTGCTCAACCTCTGGCTGATCCCCTCTCTGCCTCATGCCAGGCTTCTCCGCAAGGGGCTGGCGGGCTCCGGGGTGGCTCTGTGAGAGGCAGGGAGCCTCTTGGCTCCCTGGCACCAGTTCCAGCCAGCCCACTCTGCTCTGGGAACCAAGTGTCGGGGCGCGGTGCCCCCTCCATCGCTGGCATTGGCACCCTCAGCCTAGAGGCCATGGAGGCCGAATTCCTGCTTTCCACCAAGGGGCTTCCGGGGGCAGCCTGGAGGGGAATAGGCTGCTGGTTGGGAGAAGCAGGTGGGTGTGGCTGGGAGTTGCAAGCTCTCCCCGGAGCGGAGTGTGGCAGTGAGTCGATCACCGGGCAGGGGAACGGGGGGCTCTGACTGGCTGTGGGTGGGTGGTTAGGTTAGTTCCCCTACAGTGGAGCAGGGGCGGGGCCAGTCCCTGCTGGTCTTGCTGCCCAGTACTTGGGTGCCTGGGGGAGCTATGCTTAGCTGGGGGGTCATGCCAGATTCTCCCCACAGGTGTGCAGCATTAACTCCCGCTTTGCCAAGGTGCGCATCCTCTACATCGGCTCCACGCCGCTGAAATCCACCTTCCGAGGTACCATACGGTAAGGCCTGACCTCACGGGCCCATCCCCAGGGTCTGGGGGAGGGTGGTTCCCCCTGTACTTTACCAATGTATGCCCAGCCCTGCCTGGGGAACAGAGCCAGCTCTGCTGCCCTGCAGCTCACCCCTTGTCCTAAGACTGGCTCCTGCAAGCTAATGCCTTCTGCCCAGTGCCGGGCCGCGTCCTGGGGAACGGCTGCATAAGCCCTGATGGGGCAGCCAGGGCTGCGTCTCCAGAGAGGCGAGCGTGGCCCTGGGCCCAGCAGGCGCGGGCTGAGATCTCGCTGTCTCTTCTTACAGGAGAGAAGACATTCGAGCCACAGAGAAAGACAAGGTCAGTCGGCTGCTGCCTGCTTCTGTTTCTGCCCAGCGCTTGGCTGCCACCCTCTTCCCTGCACATGCGGCCCAGGCCAAACCCCCAGGCATGGCTCACCCCATTCAGCCCCAGCTCCTGAGGTGGCTCCCTCTGGGAGGGGAGCTTGCTGACCCCTCATCTCAGAGGGCACCCCACTCCCCTCACTGGGACAGGCTGAGCTGGAGGGTTGGGGTTCTTGGCTGCCTCTTGTGGGGCCTGCTGCATGGTACCAGAGTCAGCGCCCACAGGGCTATGTTGCCTGTGGCTACTGGGCTGCTCTCAAGGTAATGGGGCTTGCTGGGTTCTCTGCAGCAGTGGCCACGTCCTCTCTGCCCAGGGGACAGGGCCTGGGCCAGGCTGCTCTCCCACTAACCTGCACCTTGTGCTCCCTGCCAGGTGGAAGTTTACAAGAGTTTCCGTCCTGGGGACATAGTCCTGGCTAAAGTGGTATCCTTTGCTGCAGCACTGGGGGGGGAAGGGGCAGGCTTTCCCAGCCCTCCTCTGGAGCCTTTCCCCTTAACTGGCCTCTGCCTAGATCTCCCTGGGGGACATGCAGTCCAACTACCTGCTGAGCACTGCTGAGAATGAGCTGGGCGTGGTAGTGGCTCACAGCGAAGCAGGTGAGTGGCTGGCTCCCCAGGCCCGGAACAGCTGGAGCCATTGTGGGGCCGGTGCTGTGGGGGAGGAATGAGTGTGTGGGGCCGGTGCAGGGCGCTGACAGCACCGTGGGTAGTGAGCACAGGGAGCCAGGATTCCTGGCTCCTGTGGCAAAGCTGCCTTTGCTGTGGGCAGGCCCCTCTGTTCTCTTCTGGGCTGCAGGGTGGGGAGGCGGGGTACAGCAGTCCCATGCCTTAGCGCCTGTGGGCTGAGGGTGCTCGCTGGGACTGGGCAGTGACCACTTGCTCTTGGCCCCAGGGGCACAGATGGTGCCGATCAGCTGGTGCGAGATGCAGTGCCCCAAGACGCACTCCAAGGAGCTCCGCAAGGTGGCCCGTGTGCAGCCGGAGTTCCTGCAGACCTAGTGGCCCCTGTGCTGCCAGGACCTGCACCAGCTGGAGCAGCCACTGGACTTTGAATTGCCTGGGGGTTAGTGGGGTGTGAGAGGAGAGCAGGGTCCTGTAAGTCCTGGCCTGGGCCCAGTTCTCCAGCTAGGCTTTTAAACTGCTGAGCCAGGAACAATAAATGTTTTCCCATGAGACTCTGGGCTCCTGTGGGGCTGTTTGTGTCTTCCCCCTGGAATCCAGGCCCTGTTAGCGGGTGGCAGTGCCCAGGCGAGTGCACTGGAGGGACAGCCCAGGCCTGTGCCACTTGCTGCTGGGCTGGTCCTGTGAGAGGTGGGCCATGCTGCAGCCTCAGTACCAGGGGCCTGGCTGCAGGGCTGTGAGGGGGGCACAAGGTGACCCAGCTGGCCGCTGGTCAATCCCCCCTTAAGTTTTGCTGCTATGTGTTTTTTGACCCTGGTCAGTTTGGGTTTTTTTGCTGGGGGGGGTCTCTAAAATAAAGGGGGGTGCTGCCAAAAAGTTTGGGAACCACTGCCCTGGAGGGTCACTTCAGGTGGGCACCAGGCCTCTGGGAAAGGGGGGGGGGGAGGAGAGATGACGCTGCCAGGGCAAGAGCTCACTTTGTGCCATGCCTGGCAGTAGAAAGTAAACAGGGATCCTTTAAGGTGCTCCGGCCCAGCTGGGCTAGACAAAGGGCCTGGCTGCTACAGAGTGGCCTGCCCACCCCCGCCCTGCTGAGGGAAGCACCACAGACACAGCAGCTATTGCACATCACTCCTTTATTGAACTGAAACGAGACAACCGCTATTGCTGGACAGTTACACTAGACCCGAGCGAAGCCCAGCGCCAGGTACACAAGCGTGTGGGCTAACATACAGCAGCACTAGGCAGCAGGCCTGGGCAGTAGACATCCTAGGGGGCGGGGCAGGGCAGGGGCTAGCTCTGGAACACCCCTTCCCCCCAGGAGCAATAAGTTAACAAGCTGCCCTTGGAACTAGGTAGCTCTCCCGCACCAAGAACACAGCCCTGGCTGACCCCCCCCATGGCTCTTTCAAGTAAACGGCTGGACCCTGGGGCATGTGAAGACGACTGGTCCCTGACTCAGCAGCACGCGCGCTGGCGCCTCCCACCCATCCGCACTCCTGCCTGGAATGACTGCAAACAATGGGGAAGCTAGTGACAAGCTCCTGCAGGTGCAGAGCCTGGGGTGACAGGCCATGGGAAGCTTGGCTCAAGCCCCTACTTCACTGGAGCCATGCAGAGCCACCTGGCTGTGGCCACTGGGCTACCCCCAGGTACCACTGCAAGTGGAGCTGGCCAGTGGGCTAGCCGGGCTGTGTACGGAGGGTGCATGGGCCCAGGCCCTGTACTCGCTAAGGCTGTGGGCAGTGTGTTCGGGGGAGGGGGGCAGAAGGGGGCTCATCTACTGCTCACAAGCCTCTACCGCGCCTGCCTTCACTTCTTGGCTTTGCCCTGAGCCGCCACAGCCTCCATGGCCTTGCGGACGGTCTCCTCGTCCCCCAGGAACTGCATGGGCTTGATGGGCTTCAGGTTCTTGTCCAGCTCGTAGACAATGGGGATGCCAGTGGGCAGGTTGAGCTCCATGATGGCCTCCTCGGACATACCTGCGAACACACGGCACAGTCACCCACCCAGCCCCGGCTTACCCATTTAGCTAGGCCCTGCCCGCCCCACACGCTCAGACACCTGCCCAGTGCCAGCTCTCATGCTGCATGGCAGGGGAGCGGAGGGCATGAGGCCACTGTACCTTCCAGGTGCTTAACGATCCCCCGCAGGCTGTTGCCATGGGCAGCTACGAGAACCCGCTTGCCCTCCTTGATCTGCGGGACGATCTCTTCATTCCAGAAGGGCAAGGCCCGGGCAATGGTGTCCTTCAGGCTCTCGCAGGTCGGCAGCTGGTCCTCGGTCAGGTCAGCGTAACGGCGGTCCTGGAACAGCAGCGAGAGCCGAGTCACCGCGGACACAGGCAGCAATCCGGGCGAGTGACATGTGTTGAGCCCATGGCACGCTGCCCCCAGCTGACAGCTACACCCATGCCCCGGAATGCTGCTGTCCTGGTCTCTGCTGCCATTTAGTGACCCAGCTCCAGGACGCCTCTTCTAGTTCCCAGGGCTAGTGGACTTGAGTTCACCTGCAGCTGGGCTCTCGCTACGGAGCGGGCAGACCCAGAGGGGCACAGGACTGTCATGATGAACAGCATCCTAGGGCTTCATGCCACTGTCTGCAGTGCCTAGTGCCACCAGTACTGGGACGGGACAGCGAGCAGAGACTGAGACCGGCCAGCAGTTAGCACAGCTGGCTTTTGAGATCATTAGGCACGTGGCCAAGGGCAGCCAGTGGCCCTAGTGGACTGAGGGTCCCAGAAAGCCTCCAGCCAAGGAAGCTGCCTTGGGATGAGAGGGAAGGGCCTTGTGTGGACTGGCAACTGGCTAAGAGGAAGCAAAGGGCAGGAATAACTGGTCAGGTCTCAGAGCAGGGAGGTAACTTGTGGGGTCCCGCAGAGACCACGAGCCATGGGAGGAGGACTGGCGCTGGGCACCTCTTGCCCCACTGTGCTCTTTGGCATGCAGCTCCGCCCTGACTTTGTCCAGGGACTGTCTGGTTTGACTGCTGGCCTAGGGATGCGAGTGAGCAGTCAGCTACTGAACAAGCCTAAGGTTATCCAGTAGTTGTGTAAACTATTCCCCGCCCCGTCTCCATATAATTTCTGTGGCTCCATTTTTTGGTAAATAAAGCATTTGCCCAATAAGCCTCACCCAGCTCTATGCAGTAGCACCCCTCCCCCCGCCTACTCCCCCAGGACCCCGCAGAATAGTGACCCTCATGTGCCAGCCAACCTTCTCAACCAGGGGCCCATGCTCGGCCGGGGGGAGAAGGCAGAGCCGTAGGCTCCCTTACCTTGCTGATGGAGCTGTAGAAGGGGTGGTCTGGCTCCATGGGAGGGGGAGGAATGTCATAGGAGCGCCTCCAGATCTTCACCTGGGCCTCCCCATGCTTGGCAGCCGTCTCGGCCTTATTGAGGCCTGTCAGGCCACCATAGTGCCTTTCATTGAGGCGCCAGGTCCTCACCACGGGCAGCCACATCTGGTCAATGGCATCCAGCACCATCCAGAGGGTGCGGATCGCCCGCTTCTGCACAGAAGTGAAGCAGATGTCGAACTCGTAGCCAGCATCTGGAAGGGACCAGAACCCCGAGGCCATCAGCGCACTGCACCCAGGGGAGACTCATGCAGGCAGCACTTCCCTTTCGGTCCCACCAGCTGCTGACCTTGCTGACCCCCGCAATTCCTGGGCTCTACTCCTAGTGCCACAAGCCCCAGTGCGCTCCAGATTCGGGCACAGGCCATGAGCTCCACTTGGGAGGTCACACTAGCTCAGGTCATCTGGACTCAGGGCCTGGACTGATCTATCTGCAGGCCGAGCAGCTGGGGTAAGCCAAGAGGAGCAGCCTGCGGGTCACGGCGCCACGGAAAGGGACTGCTTTGCTTCAGAAGGGCTTGAAGCTGCTGAGTCCCTGAGGCTGCGTTGCAGATCCTCCGTTCTCCTCAATGCCCGACGAGGGCGAACGTGCCCCCTCCACAAGCTGGCCCCCCTTCCATAGCCTGGCCAGGCTGTGCCTACCAATCGCAAGGCAGCTCAGCTCACTGAAGTGGCAAGACAGGATGCTTATGTAAGTCGGTATGGTGGCAACCCAGGCAGCCGCTTCCTCTCCAGAGCTCAGGGGAGCACTAGGGCCAGCTGCAAGTTTGCAGGGCGGGGGACGAGAAAGGCTCTCAGAGCCCCCTCCCCAATGAGCACCATCACTGGCCTGAACCCACCTCAGTACCACGAGTGTCTAGAGGCACAGAGTGGGTGGCTACAGACCCCCAGGCCCAAGCTGTGTCCCCCCCAGCTTGGAGGGGAACATGATGCACTGCCGGCAGCTGCAGCAGCTGAGCCTCCCTGCAGAGGCATGTGAGCTGCCAGCCAACAGCAGGGCACCAGTAGGAAGGACAGCTCCACACACAGCGGGCACTGAGTTCTAGGGAATGCCCACCGTGTCCTCGGGGATCCACCACTGCCTCAGAAATCCCCTGGATGGGACAGGCAATACAGCTCCTCCACCTTCTCCCCTGGGGCGTGCCCCCCACTGAAGGGCTCTGAGGATGGCGGGGGGGGGGGGGGGATAGGATTGCCCCCAAGGTCAGGGGTTATGCAACGCAGTGCAGCTTGCTGGGCCCAGCTGTCACCCACCCTCACACTGCGCACACGTTTCTCCCATCCCCCAGCTGCCCGGGACACAGGGGCCAATGTCTGCAGCGCAGATTTGCTCAGACACTTCCTATTCCAGGGCATTTCCCGAGAGACTCTGGCTGTGATTAGACACCAGGCTCTGTCCCACCCCAGGCAGTCCACTGCATTCTGCTGTGCCTGGGCGCGTCTGCGGAAGGGTGAATCAGACACGTCTCATTCTGAGACCAGCAGGCAAGAGCGATGTAACGGGCCCTTTCCATTACAGGGCTGTGGGGAGGGAACACGCCCGCATCCGTACCTTCCCCTGGGCAGAGCAGCTGTCTCACTGCTCCTGCAGCCTTGGGGGGGGGGGGGGGGGCACAGCAGAGCACACTGTCTCACTGCCCCTGCAGCCTTGGGGGGGGGGCACAGCAGAGCACACTGTCTCACTGCTGCTGCAGCCTTCCTGGGGGGGGGGGGCAGGGCACAGCAGAGCACACTGTCTCACTGCTCCTGCAGCCTTGGGGGGGGGGGGGGCAGGCAGGGCACAGCAGAGCACACTGTCTCACTGCTCCTGCAGCCTTCCTGGGGGGGGGGGCAGGCAGGGCACAGCAGAGCACACTGTCTCACTGCTCCTGCAGCCTTCCTGGGGGGGGGGGGCAGGGCACAGCAGAGCACACTGTCTCACTGCTCCTGCAGCCTTCCTGGGGGGGGGGGGGGCAGGGCACAGCAGAGCACACTGTCTCACTGCTCCTGCAGCCTTCCTGGGGGGGGGGGGGCAGGGCACAGCAGAGCACACTGTCTCACTGCTCCTGCAGCCTTGGGGGGGGGGGGGCAGGGCACAGCAGAGCACACTGTCTCACTGCTGCTGCAGCCTTCCTGGGGGGGAGGGGGGGGCAGGGCACAGCAGAGCACACTGTCTCACTGCTGCTGCAGCCTTGGGGGGGGGGGGGGGCAGGGCACAGCAGAGCACACTGTCTCACTGCTGCTGCAGCCTTCCTGGGGGGGGGGGGCAGGGCACAGCAGAGCACACTGTCTCACTGCTGCTGCAGCCTTCCTGGGGGGGGGGGGGCAGGGCACAGCAGAGCACACTGTCTCACTGCTGCTGCAGCCTTCCTGGGGGGGGGGGGGCAGGGCACAGCAGAGCGCTGCTTGGGTGACTCAGGCCAGGGAGAGGCAGCAGCGCATCTCCCTGGCTGTGCAGCCCCACACGAGAGCAGGGCACGGAGGGACCAGCCAGCACCGCCCCAGGAGAACCTGCCGCCCTCCAAGTGCCTCAGCCCGGCACTCTCAGTGGAGGGACCAGCCCCCCGAAAGGGGTCAGCAGGGCTGGGCCCAGGGTGGAGGGCGCAGATCGCAGGGGGGCTGGAGCTCTGGCCTGGCTGCCTGGCGGCGGGCTCGGTCCCCGGGGGGGGGTCCCGGTGCAGTCTGCGCCCCGCGCCCGGCTGCCTGCCCCCCCCTCGGGACGGGCGCAGGGCAGCGCCCAAGGTCACAAGGGGGGCGGGGGGGCCACAGAGACCGGCCCCGACCCGCACCCCCCGGGCTGAGCGAGGGGGCGTCAGGCTCCCCCCGGCCCCCCACCATCGCCTCCTCCCCCCGCCTCCCCAGCCCCCCCCATCGCCTCCTCCCCCCGCCTCCCCTCCTCCCCCCAGCCCCCCGACCCCCCATTCCCTCCTCCCCCCGGCCCCCCACCATCGCCTCCTCCCCCCGCCTCCCCAGCCCCCCCCATCGCCTCCTCCCCCCCGGGCCCCCCATCGCCTCCTCCCCCCCGGACCCCCCATCGCCTCCTCCCCCCCGGCCCCCCCGGCCCCCCATCGCCTCCAACCCCCCCCAGCCCCCCATTCCCTCCTCCCCCCCGGCCCCCCGCACCTCGCAGCGCCTCCCCGCCCCGCAGCGCCTCCTGGCGGCCGGCCGGGCTGAGGTCGGCGTCGAACCAGCCGCTGAAGCGGTTCTCCAGGTTCCACGCGCTCTCGCCGTGCCGCAGCAGCACGAGCCGGTAGGCGGCCATGGCGGGTGTGCGGCGCGCGAGCTCGGCACAGGACAGGCACTGCGCGTGCGCGGGCGGCAGGGGCTGACGGCTCCTCCTCCGCCCCTTCTGGCGGCCCGCCCGGAGCGCTCCGCCCCCAACCTCTCACGCATGCGCTCCGGGCTCTAGGGCGGCTCGTGGGCGGGCTGCGCATGGGTGTCCTCCCGCCTTTCCCGCGTGCAGGGCTAGACGCATGCGCACTCTCTTCCTTGCGCCGCCAGTGAGAGCTGGCGCAGAGTGGACAAGTCGCCCAGAAGCGGCTGTTGCGCATGCGTCCTGGAGGGCGGCTCGAGAGCACGCAGCGCACGGAGCGCACGTGAAGGGCAACGTGACCTTCAATGCCGTGACGTCACTACAGCTGTTCAGCTGTTACCGAAAAGTGTGGATCTGAGGCGCCGCCTAAATTTAGCCGGGGCAGGGGGAGGGGGGCAGGAGGGAGGGGGGTGGGAGCCGGGGTGGGGGGGGCAGGAGGGAGGAGGTGGGGTGGGAGCTGGGGCAGAGGGGGGCAGAGGGGAGGGAGGTGGGCGGGAGCCGGGGCCAGGGGGGGGCAGGAGGGAGGGAGGTGGGGTGGGAGCTGGGGCAGAGGGGGGTGGGGAGTGGGTGGGGGGTGGGAGGCGGGAGGAGGGAGGTGGTGTGGAGCCGGGGCAGTGGGGGCAGGAGGGAGGGAGGTGGGGTGGGAGCCGGGGCAGGAGGGAGGGAGGTGGGGTGGGAGCCAGGGCAGGGGGGGCAGGAGGGAGGGAGGGAGGTGGGGTGGGAGCCAGGGCAGGGGGGGCAGGAGGGAGGGAGGTGGGGTGGGAGCTCGGGCAAAGGGGGGGCAGGGGGGAGGAGGTGCGGGGGGGCGGAGGGGGAGGGAGGGAGGGAGGGAGGTGGGGTGGGAGCCGGGGCAGAGGGGGAAGGGAGGTGGGTGGGAGCCGGGGCAGGGGGGGCAGGAGGGAGGGAGGTGGGTGGGGTGGGAGCCGGGGCAGGGGGGGCCGGAGGGAGGGAGGTGGGGTGGGAGACCGGGGCAGAGGGTGGCGGGGGGAGGGAGGTGGGGTGGGAGCCGGGGGCAGAGGGGGGCAGGGGGGAGTGGGGTGGGAGCCGGGGCAGAGGGTGGGGGGGAGGAGGTGGGTGGGTGGAGCCAGGGCAGGGGGGGGGAGGGAGGTGGAGTGGGAGCCGGGGAGAGGGGGGCAGGAGGGAGGTGGGGTGGGAGCCGGAGCAGAGGGGGGCAGGAGGAGGTGGGTGGGAGCCGGGGCAGAGCGGGCAGGAGGGAGGTGAGGTGGGAGCCGGGGCAGAGGGGGGGCAGGAGGAAGGTGGGTGGGAGCCGGGCAGAGGCAGGCAGGAGGGAGGTGGGTGGGAGCTGGTGGCAGGAGGGAGGCAGGGTGGATGCTGGGGGGCAGGAGGCAGGCCAGAGGAGCAGAGGCCGTGGGGAAGTGGCTGGGGAACGGGAGGGAGGGAAGGAGGCAAGACCCCGGCTGGAAGCCACATTGGTGCAGTTGGGGATGGCTTGAGGGGGAGCAGTGCTGTGCCCCCAAGCTCTGCTGACAGCCAGCCCCACCCTTCTGAGGCACTGATGTGACACCCATAAAAGCAAATGGCACAGGGCTGCATACAGTGCCGGTTTCTCTTCCCTTTGAACAGGGCTGATATCCAGCCAGGGGCCAAGGAGCTGAAAGTTGCTTTCAGCCTCTCCTAGCACTTGGTTCAGGCTGCCTGCAGACTCAGGAAGACGTCACTGCATCAAGTCACTCACAGAGGCCGAATTGGAAGGTTTTCTTTGCAACTGTACAGACTAGGGCCTTGTTCTGGAGTCAGCCAGCAAGGGAAAGGCACCATCTAGGGAGGTCAGTAGTCCTCCCCCCCTCCCTGCTTCCCTCCCCCTGTAAAGTTTGAACCCCTGGATTTCATATTGAGGTCTGCTTTAATGCACATGGCTTACCTCTAGAGCAGTGGTCTCCAACCTTTTTACACCCAAGATGACTTTTTAAATGACAGAACAAGCCAAGATCTACCACCCCGCCCCTTCCTTGAAACCCCGCCCTCTCTATTCTCTTCTTCATCACTTGCTATCCCCAATACTTACACTGCTGCTTTTAAAACAATTCTTCTGTAGGAAGAGGTTTTTCCAACATTTGGCCTGTCTAGACTAAACCAAATGTCAGAAAAACCCTTCTTTGGAAGCCCCCTTATTCCTTGGGGAAAGAGGAATATATAGGGGTGACCGAAAGAGCCTGATTGCTCTTCTACTAAAAAAAGCGGAAGAACAAACACAACCCTGGATGCAGAAGAGTTTTTCTGGGCTATCTCAAGAATCCTGAAAAACTCCTGCAGTCTAGCCGGACCCTCATTGGGATGAGACAGGATGTGCAGGCTCTGGGGTGGGAATGAGGGATTTGGGTGTGGGAAGGGGTGAGAGGTGCAAGCTCTGGGAGGAAGTCTGGATGCAGGAGGAGGTGGAGAAGGGGACACTGGCTCGGGGAGGGGCTCCAGGCTGGGCAGTGTTGGGATACTAAGCAAGCCACAGGCTTGTGGATGTGGAGAATGCAGGAATTTGAGTTGGGGTATGTAAGGGGCTCAGGGCAGGGGGGTCCAGTGTTTGATAGGCTCAGATCTAGGGTTCTGGGAGAGGGGAATGCAGGAGTGGTTGTGGCCAGATGGGGGCTTAGCCCAGTTGGGGGTTTGTTGGCCAGGTTTAATTTTAAATAAAATACTGTGTCAAACACAAAAAGTTTTGGCATTGTCTGTATTTATGAGAAGGGCAGGGAACCTGCCTTGAGTCAGGGGTCACTGACCCTTAGAAATGTCATTCAGGAGCAGGGGACACAGTACTGGGGAGGGGGCTAGTGGGTTCTGGGGCAGGGAACGGTGCCAGTGGGGGCAGGGTGCCAGAAGTACAGGTTTCTGCAGCAGGGGACAGCGTGCTGGGAGGGACAGGTTTCTGCAGAGGGGAAGGCAGGAGGACAGGTTCTGCAGTAGGGGACAGGGTGCCAGAGGGAACTGGTTTCTGCGGGGAGGGGCAGGTTTCTGTAGCGGGGGGGGCAGGGGAGAGGGAACAGGAGGGCGGGGGGCAAGTTTGGGGCAGGGGAGAGGGAACAAGGTTTGGGGGCAAGGAGGTCCCCTACAGCAGCCACAGAGGGAAGCCTCCATCCCGCGCTCCCTCCGGGGCTGACCTCCCGCCCCCCTCCCTCCCCCGTGAAGGTAGGAAGTCCTGTTGCGCACCTCTGTCGGGCCTGACCCCCCCTCCACACCTGAGCAGGGAAGCCCACTCAGGCGATCCCTCGGGGGCAACCCCCCCCCCCACGCGTGCCTGCCCTGAGACTGAAACCCCTGCGTGTGCCCTGCCCTGGGCCAACGCGCCCCCTCCCCCCCCCCCCCCGGTGGCGCAGAGAAACCCCGCACGCGCCTGCCCTGGGGACAACTCCTGCCTCCTCCTGCACCGGTGCAGGAAAGTCACCATGCTCCTCTTCTGGAGCCAGGGCCCTCCCACAGCCGCGCCTGACAAAGCAGCCAGCGAACTTCTGGAACTCCCGGAAGTGGCATTAAGCTGCGGGTCTTCCGTCCACCCATGGGAAGCTGGCACTACCTCCATTTTCGCTGGAGGAAAGTACTGGGGCTTCTCGGGGGTGGGTGGAAAATGGGGGAGGGGCAGACGCTTCGCGATCGACTAGTCAAGGCCTTGCGATCAACCAATCAGTCGCAATCGACCTGTTGGTGACAAGGGCTCTAGAGGTAGTTCTTAACTGCAAGGGACTTTATGCTGCTTCCAGCTTTGCCTTTGGAGAAAGCAGAGTGAGTAAGATAACAAAAGGATTTGTTACTGAAGTAATTGAAGGATTGTATAGAGCATCATGAAAACATTGCAGGTACTCCACTTAAAAGATAGGAACAAAGATCTGCATTTGAACCCCTGCTGTTAAACTTCTCAAAAAAGCGGTAAACAATGAGGTGGCAAAATTAAATCCAAAGCTGACTGCAAAAAGTTTACAAAGGGATCTCACAAAACTGGAGTGATTGGGCAATGCAAGGCAGATGGAATTCAGTTTTGGTAAACTGCAAAGTAATGCACATGGACAAATATAAACCCAACTACACATACAAAAATGCTGGGGGTCTAAACTAGCTGTTACCACTCAAACCAGAGATCTTGGAATCATTGTGGATAGTTCTCTGAAAACATCTGCTCGGTCATAGCACCATAGAACACTAAGAACCAGAAGGGACCCGAGAGGTCATCAAGGCCAGTCTCCTGACTGCCACGGCAGGACCAAGCACCATCTAGACCAGGGCTACTGAACACGCTGCCTGCAGGCCGTAATCCCTTTGTTTGCAGCCTGCAGTGCAGTTTGGGTTTCTGCCAGGCTCAACACACAGCCTGCGGGTGGGAGCCAAACAAAAAAGTTATCAATTATAATGGTCTTCTGTCAATATGGGTTTTAGTCATTAAATTCCTGGACTGTCATTGCTCCTTAAAAGTGCTGTTATATGGGTGGAACTTGGGTAAACGTTGCATTTTATTTATATCGGCAGAACTGACTTAAATGGGGCCTGTGAGTTGTGTAGTCTTGCCTTAATCTTGGTATTCATGCCTGTCAGTGTGAAATAAGCTATTTGCATATATTTGCATATATATTTGCCAGTTTATACAACCACACTTAAGTTGTGGTTCTCTGCATGTGCTGTGAGTATCATTGTAACCCCCTGGGCTTCCAAAGTTGAGTAGCCCTGTTCTAGACCATCCCTGACAGATGTGTACGTAACCTGCTCTTAAATATCTCCAGTGCTGGAAATTCCATAATCTCCGTAAGCATTTATTCCAGGGTTTAATGTGCAGTGACAATATAAAAAGGTAACGGAATAGTGGGAATCATTAGGAAAGGAATAGATAATAAGATAGAAATTATAATAGTGCCTCTACCTAAAGTCATGGTACGCCCATACTTTGAATACTGCCTGCACATCTGGTCACCTCATCTTAAAAAGCTTTATTGGATTTGGAAACAGACAGAGAGGGGCACCGAAATGATTAGGGGTAGGACAGCTTCCATGTGAGGCGAGATTAACAAGACTGGGACTCTTCAGCATGGAAAAGAGACTAAGGGTGAGGGGACAGGCTGGGGTCTAGCAACTCCTGCCTGGGGGTGGGCACATGGAACAAGGAAATGTCATTGATTCCTTCACTAACATAACACCAGAAGCTCAGCCAATGACATTTATAGACAGCAAATATAAAACACACACCAGCATTATTCCTCACTGTCAACCTGTGGAACTCTCTGCCAGGAGATGGTGGAAAGGCCAAACTCTACCAGTGTCCAATAAGAACAAAGTGGCTGTGTCTAGACTGGCCGCAAGAACGCTGACGATCTCGTAAGAAATCAGCGCTTCCTGCGGAAATACCGGGCTGCTCCCGCTCGGGCAAAAGGGCCAGTGTAGGCAGCTCAGATTTGTTTTTGCGCAAAAAAGCCCCGATCGCAAAAATGGCAATCGGGGTTTTTTGCGCAAAAGCGCGTCTAGATTGGCACAGACGCTTTTCCGCAAAAAGTGCTTTTGTGCAAAAGCGTCCTGCCAATCTAGACGCGCTTTTCCGCAAATGCTTTTAACGGAAAACTTTTCCGTTAAAAGCATTTGCGGAAAATCCTGCAGTCTAGACGTAGCAGGAAGTTCAGGGAGGGCAGGTCCACCAATGGTGACTAGCCAGGCTGGGCAGGGATGGTGGCCCTAGCTTCTCTGTGCCAGAAGCTGGGAATGGGTGACGGGATGGATCATGACGATGCCTCCTGAAGGACAGGACTCTGGGCTAGAAGGACCTGTGGCCCTGACCATTGTGGCCATTCTGATGTTCTTATATAGAGCCCAAATGTATCTCCCCCCACCCCCACTGTAACCCCACTCTCCTCCCAGAGCTGAGAGAGAGCCCAGAGTCCTGGTGGAGCAGAGTTAGGAACAAAAGAATATACATTGACATTTCCAGGCTAACCACTGTCAGCTATGTTAGTATTAGAGCTCTGAGTGGGTCTATTTTTTATTTACATTTCTTTTGTTTATATAGGAATTAGATACAGTGCTCCGGCCAGCTGATTATAAGTTGTCTGCCAAAAAACTAGAGTTTTGCAGTGCCTTGGTAGCACTGCTGAATCTGCTGTCCTCAGTCTGCCCCCTTTCACTCTCCCCCCCACACACGGTTGTGCACAGCTCGCCCCCCCCCCCCACATTTGAAATGGTGCCCCTGCAGCGGGCAAGGTTTGACTTGCCACAGGGGCAGCTCCATTTCAGAGGGCAGGGGGTGGAGTTAGTGGGGCCCCTTGCTGGGAGACAGGGACAGGCTCTCCATTGCCAGGGGAGGGGAGTCCCTGGGGACAGGGTTTTGTTTCGGAGCTGGGGGCTTGAAAAGCTCTTTGCGGATCCTCCGCAGGCTCCAAGGCTGTCTCCTCCGCTGGTAGTTCCTAAGCTCGGCCCGGAAACCCTTGTGCCGCATGTGGACGTTAGCCCTGGGGCTCGCAGAGACCCTGGAAAGAGAGAGCGTGTGATACTTGGCTAAAGCGGGGGCTGGGAGCCAGGACTCCTGGGTTCTGTCTCCAGCTCCGGGAGCGCAGTGGGGTCTAGTGGCTAGGGCCAGGGGGCTGGAGCCAGGACTTGGGTTATAGAATCATAGAATAATAGGACTGGAAGGGACCTCAAGAGGTCATCGAGTCCAGCCCCCCGCCTCAAGGCAGGACCAAGCTCCACCTACACCATCCCTGACAGATGTCTATCTAACCTGTTCTTAAATATCTCCAGAGAGGGAGATTCCACCACCTCCCTTGGGCAATTTATTCCAATATTTGACCACCCTGACAGTTAGGAATTTTTTCCTAATGTCCAATCTAAACCTCCCCTGCTGCACTTTAAGCCCATTACTCCTTGTCCTGTCCTCAGAAACCAAGAGGAACAAATTTTCTCCTTCCTCCTTGTGACACCCTTTTAGATATTTGAAAACCGCTATCATGTCCCCCCTTAATCTTCTTTTTTCCAAACTAAACAAGCCCAGTTCATGAAGCCTGGCTTCATAGGTCATGTTCTCTAGACCTTTAATCATTCTTGTCGCTCTTCTCTGTACCCTTTCCAATTTCTCCACATCTTTCTTGAAATGTGGGCGCCAGAACTGGACACAGTACTCCAGCTGAGGCCTAACTAGTGCAGAGTAGAGCGGCAGAATGACTTCACGAGTTTTGCTTACAACACACCTGTTGATACAACCTAGAATCATATTTGCTTTTTTTTGCAACAGCATCACACTGTTGACTCATATTCAACTTGTGGTCCACTATGACCCCTAGATCCCTTTCCGCCATGCTCCTTCCTAGACAGTCGCTTCCCTTCTCGCTTCCCATCTTGTATGTATGGAACTGATTGTTCCTTCCTAAGTGGAGCACTTTGCATTTCTCTTTATTAAACCTCATCCTGTTTACCTCTGACCATTTCTCTAACTTGCTAAGGTCATTTTGAATTATGTCCCTATCCTCCAAAGAAGTCGCAACCCCACCCAGTTTGGTATCATCTGCAAACTTAATAAGCGTACTCTCTATCCCAATATCTACATCATTGATGAAGATATTAAACAGTACGGGTCCCAAAACAGACCCTTGAGGAACTCCACTTGTTATCCCTTTCCAGCAGGATTTAGAACCGTTAACAACAACTCTCTGACTACGGTTATGCCACCCCTTCCCCTGCAACACCCCCACGGGCACCTGGAAGTGCTGATAGAACTCCTTGTAGCCGCCGCGCAGCACGTACAGCTCTGGATACCAGAGCTCCGGGTACTGGTTGGCATCTCGGTCCATTCTCCTCAGGCTGCGGCATCTGCACAATCACAGAGGGGTTTCACCGCTGCCCCCCGGTCACCTAGGGGGCACAGGACGGGGCAGGGGTGTGCGAGTCTGCTTGGCCAAAGTGAGCTCAGAAGGGACTGGGGGGCACTGTGGAGTTAGCCAGTGAGACTGGTCAGCCCCAGCTGCTAGAGCCAGGCATGGGCCTAGCCCTGAGAGGACACCACCATGGGGGGGATCAGCAACCTCGGCCTGCCCCTGCTGCACCCCAGCCATGGCTGCCCTGGTGCCCCCGCTGGACAGCACTCCAGGGACGGGAGCTGGGCACGCCCTGTGTGGGGGGACACTGCAGCGCCCCCAACTTGGCAGCACGTCGGTGGACGTTGGGAGGGACATGGGCCCCTCCATGTCAGAGAAAGGGCAGGGGGCTGAGGAGGGAGAAAGTGGGGCAGTTGGGAGGGGCCTCAAGGCACCTACAAGCGGGGGCCTCTCTCCGAGGAGAACTCGCAGTGGAAGATCACGATGCTGCTGCGGGGGCACTGGGTCGTGCCCAAGGGACCTGGCAGGAACCACGGCGCCAGCTGCTCTTCTCGGTACAGATTCAGTGCTCCCTGCAGGAGAGCGAGGGCATCTGAGGGGTGTGGGAGCACAGGCAGGGCCAGGGCTCACCGCTGCTCCCCCGCAGGGCTGGGGGCGCATGGTCACCCCTTAGAGGTGGTCAGTGCGGGACAGGCAAAGCGCCGTGTCCCTCCCCAGGCAAAACCACCGGGCAGCCCAGCATCCTGCACGATGCCTTTAGAAACGGAATAATTGAAGAACTTCGCCCCCCCACAGCGCCCCCTGCTGGGCGAGGCCGAGGCTGGAGTAGCCAGGAGTCCCCCCCCCAAGCTCCTGCTCCCTCCCCACAGCGCCCCCTGCTGGACGAGGCCGAGGCTGGAGTAGCCAGGAGTCCCCCGTCCCCCCCAGCTCCTGCTCCCTCCCCACAGCGCCCCCTGCTGGGCGAGGCCGGGGCTGGAGTAGCCAGGAGTCCCCCCCCCAAGCTCCTGCTCCCTCCCCACAGCGCCCCCTGCTGGACGAGGCCGAGGCTGGAGTAGCCAGGAGTCCCCCGTCCCCCCCAGCTCCTGCTCCCTCCCCACAGCGCCCCCTGCTGGGCGAGGCCGAGGCTGGAGTAGCCAGGAGTCCCCCCCCCCCAGCTCCTGCTCCCTCCCCGCAGTGCCCCCTGCTGGGCGAGGCCAGGGCTGGAGTAGCCAGGAGCGCGCCCCCCCCCCAAGCTCCTGCTCCCTCCCCACAGCGCCCCCTGCTGGACGAGGCCGAGGCTGGAGTAGCCAGGAGTCCCTCCCCAAGCTCCTGCTCCCTCCCCACAGCGCCCCCTGCTGGGCAAGGCCAGGGCTGGAGTAGCCAGGAGCCCCCCCTCTCGCCAGCTCCTGTCCCTCCCCACAGCGCCCCCTGCTGGGCAAGGCTGGGGCTGGAGTAGCCAGGAGCCCCCCACACACACCCCCAGCTCCTGCCCTGGCTCTGTAGCACCCCTGGAAGCGGCGGTACCGGGAGCTCCTCCGGGCAGCAGACATCCCTGTTCTCTTACCTTTATGTGTCCTCCAGCGTATTCGTAGGGATAGCGACAGTCCACCACCACGCACGCCCCCGCCTCCCCGGCCGGCTGGCCACGCAGCAGGGCAGCCACCTGGAGACCGGGAGGTGGGGGGATTGAAATGGGGTGTGGGAGGAGCTCCCCAGATGCTGTGTCGTGGCTGGTCTGGGCTTCTCCCCCCCCCCCCCCCCCACGTGCCAGGACCCTCGCTCCCGGCGCCGGGCCCATGCTACTGGTGTTTGTGCTGGCACCTGGGCTGCCCCAGAGGGCGTAGAGTCCACAGCCCCAGTGAGTCGGGAGCCCCAGGGACGGGGGAAAGAGAGAGCTGCAGCAGGAGGGGCCAGACGTGGGGGGCTGCGGGGAGAGAGGGATGTTCTCAGCCCTTGCTGGGTCAGGCTGACCAGAGGGGGAGGCCTGGGGCAGAGCCGCCCTGGGCCCCTGGCCTGAGTGGAGAAATCTGGCAAAGGCAGGCCGGGGTGAGGAGCCCTGGCAGGGTGCGGGGAGAGCCCGGGAGGGGTTCAGTGGAGGCAGAGGGTGAGGGACCCGAGGGCCAGGGAAGGGCCAGCCCTCGGAAGGCCCTAAGACGGGTGCTTGCCCGGGCAGTAGTCCCAGCAGAGCAGGAGGGGCAGCCTGGGCCCGGGCACAGCAGCCTGCCTGAGCTGAGCCGGGGAGCGGGCCTGCTGGGCGGGAGGCAGCCACACAGACCCTGGGAGAAGCTGGGCCAGACCTGCCCTCTGCCACGGCCAGGAGCCCCGCGGCCCGTGGGGAGAGAACGGCAGTGCTCCTCTGCAGCAGGCGCCACAGGGGAATTGTCCCCACCCCGCAGCCAGGAGACCGGGGCAAAGGCTGAGCAGGCAGGGAGGGCGCAGCAGCTGGGGGTGAGGAGCGGGGTAGCCGCACGGCCGAGGCCAGGGCTGCAGTCCACGCTGCTCGGGGATGCTGCTGGCAGGAGGGAGCCGCAGGCAGACGACAGCGGCAGAGAGCAAACCGACGGGGAGCAGAGCCAGGACGCACGCCCGGCAGCCGGGCCAAGGGCAGGCCCCGCGGCTGCAGACGTCCGTCTGGGTGCAGGGGCTGCCGTGCCGCGCTGTGCTTCACCCGAGGAGCCGGGCCCACGCGTGCCATTGCCCAGCAGTGGGCGCATCCTGCACTTACCGTGGCGGGGCTGACGTAGCGCAGATCCCGGTGCTGGCCGTCCTCCAGCGGCAGAGAGCAGGGCTGGGGGCGCCACAGAGCCGCATTAGAACCCTAGGGCTGGACGAGACCCCAGGGTCGCCGAGTCCGTGGTCACGAAGCAGGTGAACGGATAGAGCCTGCTCCGCGCTCCCTGGAGTGGGACATCCCCCCCCCCGAGGGCCATGCATTCACCGTCGCGGGGCGGGAGCGCCCGTGGGATGGAGCGGGACACAGTCCCTGGGGTGTCCCGCCAGGGAGCAGCCAGCACCCCCCAGGCTGGGGGAACAGGCGGAGAGTCTGCGCCCCTCTGGGGCCGGTGTGGGGAGGGCTGGGTGCTCGCAGGCACGGCCAGGCAGCCTGGCCTCGCTGGCCCCAGCAGAGCGGCTGGGGGCCTGGCTCTGGGCAGGGAGCAGGAATTTTGGGCAGGGCGATAGGCCCTTGCAGCGAGCTCACAGGACGGGCACGAGCCACTCACCCTGGAAAAGTCCCCGGTCAGCACCTCGCTGTCCGTCCCAGGGCTGGGAGCAGGAGGGAGGCCGGAGCTGCCCTGGGAGAGGGGCCAAGGGGGTCAGAGACGCAGGGATGGGGAGAGGCAAACCCAGCACCAGCACCACCCCTCTGGCTTCTCGTGGCCGTGCCTCCCCCTCCTCCGCCCAGCCAGGTGTGGGAAGTGCAGGCGCCCGGCTCCCTCCCGGCGCTGACCCCTGCGGGGACAGGCTCAGGCCTGCACGCGCCAGATGCCAGCCCCTTGCGGGCGCTCGGGGCCCAGGAGGGCAGAGGTGCCCATGGACCCAGGAGGCTGGCCCGGGGCTGGGTGGCCTGTGCCCTTCCTCCTCTCGCCCCCGGGCTGCAGCGCAGTCGCCAGGCTCCTCAGTGCGGCTGGACCGGCCCTTTGCTGTCGGGGGGCAGGGAGCAGGACCCACAGGACCCCCTGTGGCCAGAGACGGGGGCTTGGTGAGAACCGGTGCAGGCCCCGGGGGCAGGTGGAGCGGCGGGCGGGGCCTTGTGTTCGCGCAGAGCCGGGCGTCGCTCAGCCCCCCAGCCCGGCGCTGGGTCTGGAAGTGCCAAGCGGCTCAGCCCAGGGTCTGCCGGCTCCTGGGGCCAGGCTGGGAGCCCCCACCCATGGCGCTGCAGGGCTGGTGGTGGCACAGCCCCTCCCTGCTCTGGGTTGGACCCCAAAGCACCCAGCCCCCCACGCGAGTGTGTCCCCAGCACACGGCCCTGCCCCCCACATGTCCCTATGCAGATCAGCCAGCGCTGCCCCTCGCCTGGCCCATGCCCTGCCGCCTGCACCGCCATCCCCACTCACCGGCTGGCTCCTCGCAGGCGCTTGCTCTGGGGCAAGGCAGGAGGGAGGGAGCCACGACACGGCTGCCCAAGACGTGGCATGTGGGGCAGCAGCCACGCGGGTGCCTGAGCAGGGACGGGCACCGAGCAGGTGCAGGCAGGAGGCGTGTGGGGGGCGCAGAGCAGGGGGTGCTGGCAGGGGGAGTCGTGGGGCAGAGGGCTAGGCCTGCACACAGCCCTGTCTCCATGAATGCCACGGCCTGCGTGGGCGGGCACCGGGCCCGGCAGCCGTACAAACACCGCCGGCAGCGCCAGCTCCGCCCGCAGGCACCGCCCGAGCGAGCCCGGGGTAGAAGGGCCAGCAGGGTGGGGCGCAAAGGCCGGTTCCTTCCTCCCCCCTGCCGCCCCGTGCCGGCTCTGAAGGGGCCTCTCACCCGCCCCCCAGGGCTGGGACTGCGCAGCCCCAGCCAGGCCACGTGGGCGTTTCCGAGCCAGCGTGGGGCAGAGCGCACTGGGCAGAGCAAGGGAGGGGCACAGGACAGCCCCTCGCACTCAGCACAGACACTCACCGCGCAGGGCAGGCAGCGGGGCAGGGGCGTCTGGCTGCAGCTGGGAAGAGAAATCAGCCGGGATGAGAGAGGCCATGAGCCAGCAATGGGGGGGGGGTACGTGGGCAAGGGATGGGAGGGGCAGTGCGGGGGGGGATACGTGGGCAGGGCAGTGCGGGGGGGTACGTGGGCAGGGCAGTGCGGGGGGGGTACGTGGGCAAGGGATGGGAGGGGCAGTGCGGGGGGGCACGTGGGCGAGGGATGGGCGGGGCAGTGGGGGGGTACATGGGCAGGGCAGTGGGGGGGGTACGTGGGCGAGGGATGGGCAGGGCAGTGGGGGGGTACGTGGGCAGGGCTGTGCGGGGGCGGCACGTGGGCGGGGCTGTGCGGGGGGGGTACATGGGCAGGGCAGTGCGGGGGGGTACGTGGGCAGGGCTGTGCGGGGGGGGCCCGTGGGCGAGGGATGGGCAGGGCAGTGCGGGGGGGTACGTGGGCGAGGGATGGGAGGGGCAGTGCGGGGGGGTACGTGGGCGAGGGATGGGCGGGGCAGTGGGGGGTACGTGGGCGGGGCAGTGCGGGGGGGGTACGTGGGCAGGGCTGTGCGGGGGGGGCACGTGGGCGGGGCAGTGCGGGGGGGTACGTAGGCGGGGCAGTGCGGGGGGGCACATGGGCAGTGCGGGGGGGGTACGTGGGCAGGGCAGTGCGGGAGGGTACGTGGGCGGGGCAGTGCGGGGGGGCATGTGGGCAAGGGATGGGAGGTGCGGTGCGGGGGGGCACGTGGGCAGGGCAGTGCGGGGGGGGTACGTGGGCGAGGGATGGGCAGGGCAGTGCGGGGGGGGTACGTGGGCGGGGCAGTGCGGGAGGGTACGTGGGCGGGGCAGTGCGGGGGGGCACATGGGCAGGGCAGTGCGGGAGGGTACGTGGGCAGGGCAGTGCGGGGGGGCACATGGGCAGTGCGGGGGGGGTACGTGGGCAGGGCAGTGCAGGGGGGTACGTGGGCGGGGCAGTGCGGGGGGGCACATGGGCAGTGCGGGGGGGGTACGTGGGCAGGGCAGTGCAGGGGGGTACGTGGGCGGGGCAGTGCGGGGGGGCACATGGGCAGTGCGGGGGGGGTACGTGGGCAGGGCAGTGCAGGGGGGTACGTGGGCGGGGCAGTGCGGGGGGGCACATGGGCAGTGCGGTGGGGGGTACGTGGGCGAGGGATGGGCAGGGCAGTGCGGGGGGGGTACGTGGGGTGGGGCAGTGCGGGGGGGGTACGTGGGCGGAGCAGCGCGGGGGGGGGGTACGTGGGCGGAGCAGTGCGGGGGGCATGTGGGCAAGGGATGGGCAGGGCAGTGCGGGAGGGTACGTGGGCAAGGGATGGGCAGGGCAGTGCGGGGGGGTACGTGGGCGAGGGATGGGCAGGGCTGTGCGGGGGGGTACATGGGCGGGGCAGTGCGGAGGGGTACGTGGGCGGGGCAGTGCGGGGGGGTACGTGGGCGAGGGATGGGCAGGGCTGTGCGGGGGGGTACATGGGCGGGGCAGTGCGGAGGGGTACGTGGGCGGGGCAGTGCGGGGGGGCACGTGGCCGAGGGATGGGCAGGGCTGTGCGGGGGGTACGTGGGCGGGGCAGTGCGGGGGGGGCACGTGGGCGAGGGATGGGCAGGGCTGTGCGGAGGGGTACGTGGGCGGAGCAGGGCGGGGGGGCACTTGGGCGAGGGATGGGCAGGGCAGTGCGGGGGGGTACGTGGGCGGGGCAGTGCGGGGGGGCACGTGGCCGAGGGATGGGCAGGGCTGTGCCATGGTTCCGGTGTGCAGGGTGGGGGGTGCAGGGGAGCACCCCAGGGAGAGGGCTGCGGGGGTGCTCCATGCAGTTCCCCTCTCCTGGGGCGCCCCCAGCTGGAGCGGGCAGGAGGCGCCATGGGCACGGGGCACATGGACAGTTTGGCAGCAGAGGCTGGCGCGTGCTGCAGTCTGGTGCCAGGGCCCTGTGGTGGGCAGGCGGGTGAGGGACCCCCGTGGGCAGGGAAGAGGCAGCCTGGCGCAGGCCGAGCTGCATGGGGGCCCCAGTGGCAGCAGGGCAGCCCCCCCGGCACTGGCAGGCTGGGCACCCTGGGGAGCGGCACGTACTGCAGGGTGGCTCCATGGGCCCCCAGGGGACACCCCCACTGGTCCCTGCTCAGCAGGGGCTCCCCCGCACTGGCTTGCTGCAGTGACCCACGATAACCCTCCCCGGCGAGAAGCATCGGGGTCGCACCCCCCGCCACGGCCTGGGGGCCCCAGGGGGCGGAGCTGCCTGCTCCCCGCCGCCCTCCCCCAGGTACCTGCTGCTGCCGCCGCTGCTGGCGTGTGGGCTGGGCGAGGGCTCCGGCGCGCCACCTGGGACAAAGAGACGGTCAGCAGGGGGCTGGCGGGGGCAGGGGCTGAGCGGAGGGGCTGGCGCTGACGCTGACCTGCTGGCGTGGATGGGCCTGGAGTCAGAGTGTCTGGGCACAGCCTCAGCCTTCGCCTCGGGGTGACGCTGCGGGAGAGAGCGGGTGCGTCGTGGTTACCTGCCGCTCGCTGTCACCAGCCGTCACCCACCATCACACTGCCACCGCCCGGTGTCACCCGCCTGCCCGCCGTCACCCTGCCACTCGCTGTCACCAGCCGTCACCCACCATCACACTGCCCCACCGCCCGGCGTCACCCGCCTGCCCACCGTCACCCTGCCGCTCGCTGTCACCAGCCGTCACCCACCATCACACTGTCCCACCGCCCGGCGTCACCCGCCTGCCCACCGTCACCCTGCCGCTCGCTGTCACCAGCCGTCACCCACCATCACACTGCCACCGCCCGGCGTCACCCGCCTGCCCACCGTCACCCTGCCGCTCGCTGTCACCAGCCGTCACCCACCATCACACTGCCACCGCCCGGCGTCACCCGCCTGCCCACCGTCACCCTGCCGCTCGCTGTCACCAGCCGTCACCCACCATCACACTGCCACCGCCCGGCGTCACCCGCCTGCCCACCGTCACCCTGCCGCTCGCTGTCACCAGCCGTCACCCACCATCACACTGCCACCGCCCGGCGTCACCCGCCTGCCCACCGTCACCCTGCCGCTCGCTGTCACCAGCCGTCACCCACCATCACACTGCCACCGCCCGGCGTCACCCGCCTAACCGCCGTCACCCTGCCACTCGCTGTCACCAGCCGTCACCCACCATCACTCTGCCACCGCCCGGCGTCACCCGCCTGCCCACCATCACCCTGCCGCTCGCTGTCACCAGCCGTCACCCCACCATCACACTGCCACCGCCCGGCGTCACCCGCCTGCCCACCATCACCCTGCCGCTCGCTGTCACCAGCCGTCACCCCACCATCACACTGCCACCGCCCGGCGTCACCCGCCTAACCGCCGTCACCCTGCCGCTCGCTGTCACCAGCCGTCACCCACCATCACTCTGCCACCGCCCGGCGTCACCCGCCTGCCCACCATCACCCTGCCGCTCGCTGTCACCAGCCGTCACCCACCATCACACTGCCACCGCCCGGCGTCACCCGCCTGCCCACCGTCACCCTGCTGCTCGCTGTCACCAGCCGTCACCCCACCATCACACTGCCACCGCCCGGTGTCACCCGCCTGCCCACCGTCACCCTGCTGCTCGCTGTCACCAGCCGTCACCCCACCATCACACTGCCCCACCGCCGGTGTCACCCGCCTGCCCACCATCACACTGCCCCACCGCCCGGTGTCACCCGCCTGCCCACCGTCACCCTGCCGCTCGCTGTCACCAGCCGTCACCCACCATCACACTGCCACCGCCCGGCGTCACCCGCCTGCCCGCCGTCACCCTGCCGCTCGCTGTCACCAGCCGTCACCCCACCATCACACTGCCCCACCGCCCGGTGTCACCCTGCCACTCGCTGTCACCAGCCGTCACCGCACCATCACACTGCCACCGCCCGGTGTTACCTGCCTGCCCACCGTCACCCTGCCGCTCACTGTCATCAGCCGTCACCCCACCATCACAGTGCCATCGCCTGGTGTCACCTGCCTGCCCACCGTCACCAGCTGTCACCCAGCTGCCTGCCGTCACCAGCTGTCACCCCACCATCACACTGCCCCACCGCCCAGTGTCACCCACCTGCCCACCGTCACCAGCCGTCACCCTGTCACTCATTGTCACCAGCCGTCACCCCACCATCACACTGCCCCACCACCCGGTGTCACCCACCTGCCCGTCATCACCAGCTGGCAGCCCGACACCCCGTTGTCACCTGCCTGTTGTCACTGTTCTCAGCCTCCTCCCCCCTCATCCTGCTGCCAGCCCTGGGCCCATCCCACCCCCTCCACACGGGGCAGGGTTCTTGTCTTGCCCCCACCCCATAGAGCTCCCCACAGGGTGCACTTCTCAGAGGCCCAGCCTCTGCCGGAGCCCGCTGGGCCATTCCTAGCCTGGCGCGAAGGAGTCACTCTGAGCAACGTCAGGCCAAATGCCCCGGCCCCCCAGTCCCTGCGGCAGGCGCGGAGCTGGGGCAGGTACCTCTCCGCACAGCTGAGATGTCCCATGTTGGAGCACAAGCCGCCGAGGGGGGACAGCCCTGGCCCCGGGGAGCAGGGGAACCCTGCAGGGGGGCAGGAGCCTTCAGGGCTGGCCATAGTGGACGGGCCTTGCTGGGGGGTCTGCTGCCCCGGAGCACCCTGGGGAGCTAACAACGCCCCCGAGCACCTGGCCCTGCCCTGGCCAGGCACTGCCGCACGGGGGGGGGGAGGCTGCTGTCCGATGGCCGGTGCCTGCTCTGCCCGTCGCCTCTCTCCGGCCCCTCGCTCGACCCTGCAGCTCCACTCCTGGCGCCAGCCGGGTTTAAATGTCCCGCTGCCTGGGGGGGGAGCAAACCTCCCTGGTCACTGTTGCTACAACAAGCTCCCAGCCCTGGGCAACCTGCCTCCTGCTGCCCAAGCTATCCCAGCTGCCCCGGAGCCTCAGCATCCCTGCACGGCCCCCCCGGCGCGGCCCCCTTCCCACGGTCCTCCCACCGCCCCGGCGCGGCCCCCTTCCCACGGTCCTCCCACCGTTCCCTCTGCGCCCCCCGGCGCGGCCCCCTTCCCACGGTCCTCCCACCGCCCCGGCGCAGCCCCCTTCCCACGGTCCTCCCACCGCCCCGGTGCGGCCCCCTTCCCACGGTCCTCCCCCCGTTCCCTCTGCGCCCCCCGGCGCGGCCCCCTTCCCACGGTCCTCCCACCGCCCCGGCGCAGCCCCCTTCCCACGGTCCTCCCACCGCCCCGGCGCGGCCCCCTTCCCACGGTCCTCCCACCGCCCCGGCGCGGCCCCCTTCCCACGGTCCTCCCCCCGTTCCCTCTGCGCCCCCCGGCGCGGCCCCCTTCCCACGGTCCTCCCACCGTTCCCTCTGCGGCCCCCGGCACGGCCCCCTTCCCACGGTCCTCCCACCGCCCCGGCGCGGCCCCCTTCCCACAGTCCTCCCCCCGTTCCCTCTGCGCCCCCCGGCACGGCCCCCTTCCCACGGTCCTCCCACCGCCCCGGCGCGGCCCCCTTCCCACGGTCCTCCCACCGTTCCCTCTGCGCCCCCCGGCACGGCCCCCTTCCCACGGTCCTCCCACCGCCCCGGCGCGGCCCCCTTCCCACGGTCCTCCCCCCGTTCCCTCTGCGCCCCCCGGCACGGCCCCCTTCCCACGGTCCTCCCACCGTTCCCTCTGCGCCCCCCGGCGCGGCCCCCTTCCCACGGTCCTCCCCCCGTTCCCTCTGCGCCCCCCGGCACGGCCCCCTTCCCACGGTCCTCCCACCGTTCCCTCCGCGCCCCCCGGCGCGGCCCCCTTCCCACGGTCCTCCCACCGTTCCCTCTGCGGCCCCCGGCGCGGCCCCCTTCCCACGGTCCTCCCACCGTTCCCTCTGCGGCCCCCGGCGCGGCCCCCTTCCCACGGTCCTCCCACCGTTCCCTCTGCGGCCCCCGGCGCGGCCCCCTTCCCACGGTCCTCCCACCGTTCCCTCTGCGGCCCCCGGCACGGCCCCCTTCCCACGGTCCTCCCCCCGTTCCCTCTGCGCCCCCCGGCGCGGCCCCCTTCCCACGGTCCTCCCCCCGTTCCCTCTGCGCCCCCCGGCGCGGCCCCCTTCCCACGGTCCTCCCCCCGTTCCCTCTGCGCCCCCCGGCGCGGCCCCCTTCCCACGGTCCTCCCCCCGTTCCCTCTGCGCCCCCCGGCGCGGCCCCCTTCCCACGGTCCTCCCCCCGTTCCCTCTGCGCCCCCCCGGCGCGGCCCCCTTCCCACGGTCCTCCCACCGTTCCCTCTGCGGCCCCCGGCACGGCCCCCTTCCCACGGTCCTCCCCCCGTTCCCTCTGCGCCCCCCGGCGCGGCCCCCTTCCCACGGTCCTCCCCCCGTTCCCTCTGCGCCCCCCGGCGCGGCCCCCTTCCCACGGTCCTCCCACCGTTCCCTCTGCGGCCCCCGGCACGGCCCCCTTCCCACGGTCCTCCCCCCGTTCCCTCTGCGCCCCCCGGCGCGGCCCCCTTCCCACGGTCCTCCCCCCGTTCCCTCTGCGCCCCCCGGCGCGGCCCCCTTCCCACGGTCCTCCCCCCGTTCCCTCTGCGCCCCCCGGCACGGCCCCCTTCCCACGGTCCTCCCACCGCCCCGGCGCGGCCCCCTTCCCATAGTCCCCCCGCCGCTCCCTCTGCGCCCGGTGTGGCAGAACTCCAGCGGCTCAGCGGCTCTGCCTGGCCCCCTCTCCCAGGGCCCCGGCTGCCCCCCAGCTGTGGCTGGCGGTTGCTCTATTGTGTGGGCAGCACAAAGCCTTTCTCTGAGCCCACGTGCCAGCTGGACACCCGCGCTCCAGGCCCGGCACATCCGCTGTGCCAGGACCCAGCCCCTTCCCGGTCTCCCCCAGGCCCCGCGGCTTAGCCTGCTCCTGTTCCCGTCTGGCTGGGCTGCAGCCCCTCTGTGCTTGGCTGTGCCAGGCCCTGGCGCCCGCTCGCCCCGGCCGGGGAGCTGTGGGGGGCTCGGCGCGGGGGCCGGTGTGCTGGCAGAGCGGTTTGCATCTACACACCCCGGTTCCCCAGCTCCCTCGCCTGCCCCTCCCCGGGCCCAAGCCTGCTGCTCGGCACCAGCTGCCTTGCGCCAGCCCCAGAGGATGCCCCAGGGCCTGCCCTCTGCCCCAGACTGGGGGCTGGGGGGCCGCTGGCAGGGGCAGTGGCGAGACGCGCTGGGCACGCAGGGCTGGAAATCCAAGATGAAGCCCAATTAGTGACCAGAATAAAAGGGGCGGGGCTAGTTCAGCGGGGCAGAGGAGGGCCACAGGCCACATCCGGCCCCTCAGACCCTTCAGTCCAGCCCTGGGCTCCCGCTGGGCAGTGGGGCCAGCCCAACTCCCAGGAGGTAGCCACCGGCCCCTCCCCCGCAGCCCAGGCTCCCCCAGCGCCTGGGCAGCACAGTCACCCCCCGCTTTGAGTGGTGCGGGGGAGGGGTTGGATGGGGCAGAAGGGCTCAAGGGGGCACAGAGCAGAGGGGGTCCTCGGAGGATGGTCAAGGAGTGGGGAGCAGGGGGCTTGGCTGGGGGTGGGGATCCTGGGGGTGTGGTCAAGGGGCGGGGAGCAAGGGGGTTGGATGGGGGTCTTGGAGGGTGTTAGAAAAAAAACTGCTCCCCCAGTAAAAACGTTTGGCCAGGCCGCTCTTGCTGCAGTGGGCTGCAGGACTCCTCGGGAGAAACCGGCCGCACCCGTCCTGCACACCACGGCCCTTAGAAAGAGGGAAGGTGTGAAAAGGGGAAAATAGCCTCGGACTCTCCCACCCCTCACCTTGGCGTGAGAACTGCGGGGCTTACCTGGTCGCATGAAACCTGCTCATTTTCGGCCCAACCCCTGGGACACAGACTCCCACTTGGTGACCGTTGGGCCGTATATGGTCATATGCAAGCGCAGGGAAGTGATGTGCAGATTTGGGGATAAATACCCATCACACAGTTCGCGCAAGGAGGTCTTTGCAACGCACGTACCACTGTGCGTGTGCCTTCCCGTGTACTCCAAAGCGCTGCCGGCCTGATCCACCGACCAGCCACCTCCCCCGACTCTCGGGCGTAACCAAGGCCTTCGCGACCGAGCCGATAGCTGTGACATGTTCCGTGTGCTGTGTACGTTGGTGTGTAGGGTTTGATTCTCTTCGTTGTATAAGCTCAGTGTTGTAGTTGTTTTGGGTAATACGTAGAGTTTGTAGTTATCACTCTTATTAATTAGTGTAGCTGGATATTGTTAGAACAGAGACTATTCCCCTCGCCATTCCCATCCTTACATCTCTGACACGTTTCACTAGGAATCGTAGAATCAATATAATAAAAACTGTAAATTCATTATTACCACGGCCTATTACAAATCTTAGAATAAATACTAGAAATTCACCACTGTCATGAATAAATAAATATCCTTTATTTGCTAAAACCGTCCGCCTGGTTCTGTCCCTCCCCCCTTGGGTATGCATCATCCGACCTGTGATTCTCGCGACAGAGGGGTAGCTGGGGATGGGGATCTTGGGGCTCGGGGTGGGACCAGGCCGTCCCTGCTATTTCCCCACTCGATGTGGCCCCCAGGGAAAGCTTGCCCACGGCTTGCCAACAGCCCGCCGGGGCGAGGAAGTGGCAGAGGTGGGCACCGAGCGGAGTGAACGTGGCATCACGGCTCCCCTGCCCCGCCTGTCGGGCCTTCCTGGTGCTGAACCAGAGCCCCACCGACGTCTCCCTGGGCTGGCTACAGGTGGGAGGAGTCGGGGTCTTTGATCCTGATTCGAGGCTCCTCCGCGGCTCGGCTTGCAGGACTGAACCCAGAGCCCCATGGCAAGAGCCCCCCTTCTTACACCTGTCAGTTCCCATTGGGGTCTGCGGGTTTTGCAGGGTCCTGCTGCTGTCGTCCGCCCTTGGGAGGGTTCCTTTGTGTGGCTTTGATGGTGACTGTCTGGGGCCCATGGTGGTTTCTCACTCTTGGGAGAGTCTCTGCCAATTCAACTCCGCCTCAAGACACAATGCACGTTTCAACGTTCCCACTTCTTCTTGATCACCTGGGCATCTGGGCTGGCTCCCCCCCGCCCTCCACTCAGACCTCACAATCTAGAGAGTTTCAGACAAGACCAATAGCGACAAGAGGTGCAACTTCATTTGCAGCACTCAACAGGGAGCAAGGCCTTGCAGTGATCGTAAGAGACGCGGCGAGAGAAACAGAAGCTACAGAACTTAGGAGCAAGTCGTTACATCGAATCGTTCCGGATCAGAATACGCCTGGGCCCTCAGACGGAGCCTTCCCAGCATGGCCAGGAGACCGGCCCCACCGTGCAGGGAGGGTGTGCTGTACAAGAGCTCAGTGGGGCTGCTCGAGCAGGGTGGGCCGCCAGCAGGCACCAGGCACCAGGCAGGCAGCCCCGGGAGCGGGCAGGGAGCCTGTCCCGGTGACCGGACCTACCGGCCCAGGAGGGAGGCAAAGTCTTTCCGGAGGCTGCCAGGGGAGGGAGGGGTCTGGGAAGCGCCTCCAGCCCCAGTGTTTGGTTAAAGGCTGCAGGGACAAAGCCAGGAACTTGGGAGTGACAGGCAGGATGGTCCTAGCGCAGCTCCGGGCCTTACACACCCCACAGCGCGTCCTGCTCCCCCCCCGAACTCCAGGCTGGCAGGCAGGACTCCGGCTCGCAATCCCCACAGCACAGCCACTCTGGGAACCAGCCTCTTGGCCTCCGGACCCCTCGGCACCTCCTTGCACAGGGCCACACTGCGCCCAGAAGGACTGTCGCAGGCAGGGGCTGCGGAGAAACGGCAACGCAAAGGGCTGCCTGGCGGCGACTGGCGCTGGGAAACGCTTGCCGAGAGGCTCGGCCTGCGGGCTGCGATGCCGAAGGAAGGAAATAAACCAAAGCTCGGGGCCATTTCCCGTCCTGGCCTGTGGACTCAGAGGGCCCAGAGACTTGCCTGAAGCCAGAGATCGCCAGGGGCTGCCTCCCGGGCCTGCCCCGGAAGCCCCTTGGAAGGACAGATCTCTGCAATGCTTGGGATTCAGACGGTCGCTTGTGTGGGTGGGCCAGGCGTTCCCCTTTGTTACTGGCAGGGTGAACCCTATGACAGAGCACGCCCACGCGGGGCCGGCCCTGAGGCGGCACGCACAGACGGCATTTTGGGTGCCCAGGGTGAGATCCAGGGGCCAAAGGGGCTGCTGTCCACATGGTCTTTGCTACCCTCCAGGCCGAGTGGCTGGCAAACAGTCAGGGCCCTGTGTCTTGTTTCTCTTAGAGGGAGAAATGGGCGATGGAGCCCGGGATCGTGGGTGCCTTGTGCATGTACAAAGGGCAGCCAGGCTGGGTCAGACCCAAGGCCCATCCAGCGCAGTGTCCTGGCTGCCCACAGTGGCCAGTGCCAGGTGTCCCACAGGGAGGGAACAGAACCGGGAATCACCAAGCGATCCCTTCCCTGTCGCCCCTTCCCGGCCTCTGGCAAACAGAGGCTGGAGACCCCACCCGTGCCCAGCCTGGCAAGCAGCCCTTGAGGTTCCTGTGCTCCAGGAACGTAGCTAGTTCCACTGGCGGGCAGCGTGTGAGGGTTCCTTTGGCTTGGTTTTGAACTTGCTGCCTCTGAAGCCCTGCTAACCCATTCTGCTCTCTGTGGCTTTTGTGGAGCCGGAGCTTGTGCTTCCTTGCGGCCTTGTCGCTCACCCTCGGCTGTTCACACACCCAAAGCGCCACAGACCAACACCCCCCGACACGTGGCTGCGTCTGAGGTGGGCGCTGCAGGTGTCAGCCACCTGGCTCCATTAGGCCGCGCACCTGGTCTTCCGAGCGCTCCTGCGAGCCCCCAGTCACGGGACTGGGCTGGACTCGGGTCTCACGAAGGGCGCCAGCCCCAGCGCATGGGCCAAAGCCTGGGAACGGCCCCTGCAGGCGCCAGCAGGAGAAGGCCAATACAAGGCCCCACGTTGATTCTTAACCTTCCCCTCAGGATTGGGGCACTGGCCGGGCTTCTGAGGGGCTAAGGTTGACAGGGTGGAGCCACCACGACTCTCCGGAGTCCATGGGCTGGATGCTCCCACAGGGGGCGCTGTGCCCACGGCGGGCTGGGCTCCGCCTGCTCCCACGGGGGGCGCTGTGCCCATGGCGGGCTGGGCTCCGCCTGCTCCCACGGGGGGCGCTGAGCTCACGGCGGGCTGGGCTCCGGCTGCTCCCACGGGGGGCGCTGAGCTCACGGCGGGCTGGGCTCCGCCTGCTCCCACAGGGGGCGCTGAGCTCACGGCGGGCTGGGCTCCGGCTGCTCCCACGGGGGGCGCTGAGCTCACGGCGGGCTGGGCTCCGGCTGCTCCCACGGGGGGCGCTGTGCCCACGGCGGGCTGGGCTCCGCCTGCTCCCACGGGGGGCGCTGTGCCCACGGCGGGCTGGGCTCCGCCTGCTCCCACGGGGGGCGCTGTGCCCACGGCGGGCTGGGCTCCGCCTGCTCCCACGGGGGGCGCTGTGCCCACGGCGGGCTGGGCTCCGCCTGCTCCCACGGGGGGCGCTGTGCTCACGGCGGGCTGGCCTGTGGCTGCTCCCACAGGGGGCGCTGTGCTCACGGCGGGCTGGGCTCCGGCTGCTCCCACGGGGGGCGCTGTGCTCACGGCGGGCTGGGCTCCGGCTGCTCCCACGGGGGGCGCTGTGCCCACGGCGGGCTGGGCTCCGGCTGCTCCCACGGGGGGCGCTGTGCTCACGGCGGGCTGGGCTCCGGCTGCTCCCACAGAGGGCGCTGTGCTCACGGCGGGCTGGGCTCCGGCTGCTCCCACGGGGGGCGCTGTGCCCACGGCGGGCTGGGCTCCGGCTGCTCCCACGGGGGGCGCTGTGCTCACGGCGGGCTGGGCTCCGGCTGCTCCCATGGGGGGCGCTGTGCCCACGGCGGGCTGGGCTCCGGCTGCTCCCACAGGGGGCGCTGTGCCCACGGCGGGCTGGGCTCCGGCTGCTCCCACAGGGGGCGCTGTGCTCATGGCGGGCTGGCCTGTGGCTGCTCCCACGGGGGGCGCTGTGCCCACGGCGGGCTGGGCTCCGGCTGCTCCCACAGGGGGCGCTGTGCTCACGGCGGGCTGGGCTCCGGCTGCTCCCACAGGGGGCGCTGTGCTCATGGCGGGCTGGCCTGTGGCTGCTCCCACGGGGGGCGCTGTTTCCACGGCGGGCTGGGCTCCGGCTGCTCCCACAGGGGGCGCTGTGCCCACGGCGGGCTGGGCTCCGGCTGCTCCCACAGGGGGCGCTGTGCTCACGGCGGGCTGGCCTGTGGCTGCTCCCACGGGGGGCGCTGTGCTCACGGCGGGCTGGCCTGTGGCTGCTCCCACGGGGGGCGCTGTGCTCACGGCGGGCTGGCCTGTGGCTGCTCCCACGGGGGGCGCTGTGCCCACGGCGGGCTGGGCTCCGGCTGCTCCCACGGGGGGCGCTGTGCCCACGGCGGGCTGGGCTCCGCCTGCTCCCACGGGGGGCGCTGTGCCCATGGCGGGCTGGGCTCCGCCTGCTCCCACGGGGGGCGCTGTGCCCACGGCGGGCTGGGCTCCGGCTGCTCCCACGGGGGGCGCTGTGCTCACGGCGGGCTGGGCTCCGGCTGCTCCCACAGGGGGCGCTGTGCTCACGGCGGGCTGGGCTCCGGCTGCTCCCACGGGGGGTGCTGTGCCCACGGCAGGCTGGCCTGTGGCTGCTCCCACAGGGGGCGCTGTGCCCACGGCGGGCTGGGCTCCGGCTGCTCCCACGGGGGGCGCTGTGCCCACGGCGGGCTGGGCTCCGGCTGCTCCCACAGGGGGCGCTGTGCTCACGGCGGGCTGGGCTCCGGCTGCTCCCATGGGGGGCGCTGTGCCCACGGCGGGCTGGGCTCCGGCTGCTCCCACAGGGGGCGCTGTGCCCACGGCGGGCTGGGCTCCGGCTGCTCCCACAGGGGGCGCTGTGCTCATGGCGGGCTGGCCTGTGGCTGCTCCCACGGGGGGCGCTGTGCCCACGGCGGGCTGGGCTCCGGCTGCTCCCACAGGGGGCGCTGTGCTCACGGCGGGCTGGGCTCCGGCTGCTCCCACAGGGGGCGCTGTGCTCATGGCGGGCTGGCCTATGGCTGCTCCCACGGGGGGCGCTGTGCCCACGGCGGGCTGGGCTCCGGCTGCTCCCACAGGGGGCGCTGTGCCCACGGCGGGCTGGGCTCCGGCTGCTCCCACGGGGGGGCGCTGTGCTCACGGCGGGCTGGGCTCCGGCTGCTCCCACAGGGGGCGCTGTGCTCACGGCGGGCTGGGCTCCGGCTGCTCCCACGGGGGGTGCTGTGCCCACGGCAGGCTGGCCTGTGGCTGCTCCCACAGGGGGCGCTGTGCCCACGGCGGGCTGGGCTCCGGCTGCTCCCACGGGGGGCGCTGTGCCCACGGCGGGCTGGGCTCCGGCTGCTCCCACAGGGGGCGCTGTGCTCACGGCGGGCTGGGCTCCGGCTGCTCCCACAGGGGGCGCTGTGCTCACGGCGGGCTGGCCTGTGGCTGCTCCCACAGGGGGCGCTGTGCCCATGGCGGGCTGGGCTCCGGCTGCTCCCACAGGGGGCGCTGTGCTCACGGCGGGCTGGCCTGTGGCTGCTCCCACAGGGGGCGCTGTGCCCACGGCGGGCTGGGCTCCGCCTGCTCCCACGGGGGGCGCTGAGCTCACGGCGGGCTGGGCTCCGCCTGCTCCCACGGGGGGCGCTGTGCCCACGGCGGGCTGGGCTCCGGCTGCTCCCACAGGGGGCGCTGTGCTCACGGCGAGCTGGGCTCCGGCTGCTCCCACAGGGGGCGCTGTGCTCACGGCGGGCTGGGCTCCGGCTGCTCCCACAGGGGGCGCTGTGCCCACGGCGGGCTGGCCTGTGGCTGCTCCCATAGGGGGCGCTGTGCCCGCGGCGGGCTGGGCTCCGGCTGCTCCCACAGGGGGCGCTGTGCCCACGGCGGGCTGGGCTCCGGCTGCTCCCACAGGGGGCGCTGTGCCCACGGCAGGCTGGGCTCCGGCTGCTCCCACAGGGGGCGCTGTGCTCACGGCAGGCTGGGCTCCGGCTGCTCCCACAGGGGGCGCTGTGCCCACGGCAGGCTGGGCTCCGGCTGCTCCCACAGGGGGCGCTGTGCCCACGGCGGGCTGGCCTGTGGCTGCTCCCACAGGGGGCGCTGTGCTCACGGCGGGCTGGGCTCCGCCTGCTCCCACAGGGGGCGCTGTGCTCACGGCGGGCTGGCCTGTGGCTGCTCCCACAGGGGGCGCTGTGCTCACGGCGGGCTGGGCTCCGGCTGCTCCCACAGGGGGCGCTGTGGGGCGGGGCAGGGGCGGAGCTGGCGGTGGCAGTCCCTGGGTGCCACGTGGTGCAGTCGCCCCGCCCCCCGGGCGGAAGTGCTGGCGAAATGGCTCCGCCCGCAGTCGAGATGGCGCCCCGGCAGCCGGAAGTGGCGCTGCCGGGCGGAAGCGGGCGGCACGTGGGCCCCGCGTGCGGCGCAGCAGGGCGATGGGCAAGGCCGGGCGGCTCCGCTCGGGGGCGGCGCGCGGGCTCCAGCGCTGGCGCAAGGGCCACAGCAGCGAGAGCAACCCCGCGGGCCGCCGCCACCGCCGCGCCGCGCGCCCCCGCCTCGGCCGCGCGCCCGACGGTGGGTGGGGGCTGGGCTGTGGCGGGGCTGTGGCGGGGCCGGGCGGGGGGGGGGCTGGTCTGGTCGGGGGGGCGGGGGGGGCTGGGCTGTGGCGGGGCCGGTCGGGGGGGGCGGGGGGGGCTGGGCTGGTCGGGGGGGCGGGGGGGGCTGGGCTGTGGCGGGGCCGGTCGGGGGGGGCGGGAGGGGGCTGGTCTGGTCGGGGGGGCGGGGGGGGCTGGGCTGTGGCGGGGCCGGGCGGGGGGAGCGGGGGGGCTGGGCTGTGGCGGGGCCGGGCGGGGGGAGCGGGGGGGCTGGGCTGTGGCGGGGCCGGTCGGGGGGGGCGGGAGGGGGCTGGTCTGGTCGGGGGGGCGGGGGGGGGCTGGGCTGTGGCGGGGCCGGTCGCAGGGGGCGGGGGGGGGCTGGTCTGGTCGGGGGGGCTGGGCTGTGGCGGGGCCGGGCGGGGGGAGCGGGGGGGCTGGGCTGTGGCGGGGCCGGTCGCAGGGGGCGGAGGGTGCCTTGGGGCTGCTGCTGGGGGGGCCGGCGCCCTGCCCCGTAGCACTGGGAGCTGCAGAGATCAGGAGCCTGGGCTCAGGGTCTGGCCGGGATCCTGCCCGGGGCTGCGCTGGCCGGGGGAAGGCGATGCGAGGCCGGGCCGGGCAGTGGTCCCTGGACTGAGAAACGCAGGGACACGTGGGTGCAGGGGGTGTTAAATATCGATTCGTTGGCTACTCGATAGTTGGTGCCACTTGCGTTGACTGTTCGGTTAGTTGCGAAGGCGCCTCCGGCCTCCCAGGCGTAGCGACAGCTCCAGGGCTGCTGCTAGACTTGGAAGGCGAAAGCGCTGCGGGGAGCCTGGGGCCAGCGGGGACTCAAGCAGCCCCCCCCCGGCCCCAGCTCCCTTCTGGCGGCAGCGCTGCGTGGGGTCAGCGGGGCGTCCCCTGCTGGCTCCGGACTCCACACGGCGCTGCCGCTTTGAAGCACCCCCCACCCCCGGCTCTTTGGGCTGGGGAAGCGACTGGTCGTTCACGTCCCTCGTACTGGCGTGGGAGGCCGCTGGCCCCCCAGCTTCGAAAGGGCGTGCCTGGGGCGCGGACCGGCCCGGGCCTGGACTGCCTGGGGCGCGGACCGGCCCGGGCCTGGACTGCCTGGGGCGCGGACCGGCCCGGGCCTGGACTGCCTGGGGCGTGGACCAGCCCGGGCCTGGACTGCCTGGGGCGCGGACCGGCCCGGGCCTGGACTGCCTGGGGCGCGGACCGGCCCGGGCCTGGACTGCCTGGGGCGCGGACCGGCCCGGGCCTGGACTGCCTGGGGCGTGGACCAGCCCGGGCCTGGACTGCCTGGGGCGCGGACCGGCCCGGGCCTGGACTGCCTGGGGCGCGGACCGGCCCGGGCCTGGACTGCCTGGGGCGCGGACCGGCCCGGGCCTGGACTGCCTGGGGCGCGGACCGGCCCGGGCCTGGACTGCCTGGGGCGCGGACCGGCCCGGGCCTGGACTGCCTGGGGCGCGGACCGGCCCGGGCCTGGACTGCCTGGGGCGCGGACCGGCCCGGGCCTGGACTGCCTGGGGCGCGGACCGGCCCGGGCCTGGACTGCCTGGGGCGCGGACCGGCCCGGGCCTGGACTGCCTGGGGCGCGGACCGGCCCGGGCCTGGACTGCCTGGGGTGTCTGTACCCAGGAGAGCAGCTTTGTAGACCCTGCTCAGTGGCTCTGGGCCAGGGTTCGAGTTCTCCCAGCTGGGATCTCTGGTCCAGGGGCCGTGAAAGACGCGTGACCAGGCCCGTGGGGGCCCGTGTTCGTGCCTGGCAGTGGTGGGGAGGGCGGGGAGCGCAGGGATCCTATCGCCAGCCCTGAGCGTGTCTGTCCTGCAGAGAGGAGCAACCTGACGGTGGATGCCCTGAAGCTGCACAATGAGCTGCAGTCGGGGGCCGTGTGCTCGGGGCGGGTGGGCCAGGGCGCCCAGCCCTGCATGGAGGAGGACGGCGATGGAGCCGCTGTCACTGAGAAGTCCGCGGGCACCTTCCTGAGCGGCTTGACTGACTGCACCAACGTCACCTTCAGCAAGGTGCAGCGCTTCTGGGCCTCCAACTCCGCCTCCCACAAAGAGGTAGGTGCAGGGCACTCAGCTGGGGAGACTGGCATTTGCTCTGGGGGCTCTCCGGGGCCTTCCTGAGTCTGTTGCCCCTGCCCTGGCCCGGCGCCGTGGGGCGGCGTGTTCTGGGGCTGGGCTCTAGCCCCCTGCCCTGGCCCGGCGCCGTGGGGCGGTGTGTTCTGGGGCTGGGCTCTTGCCTCCTGCCCTGGCCCGGCGCCGTGGGGCGGTGTGTTCTGGGGCTGGGCTCTTGCCCCCTGCCCTGGCCCGGCGCCGTGGGGCGGCGTGTTCTGGGGCTGGGCTCTTGCCCCCTGCCCTGGCCCGGCGCCGTGGGGCGGCGTGTTCTGGGGCTGGGCTCTTGCCCCCTGCCCTGGCCCGGCGCCGTGGGGCGGCGTGTTCTGGGGCTGGTCTCTTGCCCCCTGCCCTGGCCCGGCGCCGTGGGGCGGCGTGTTCTGGGGCTGGGCTCTTGCCCCCTGCCCTGGCCCGGCGCCGTGGGGCGGGGTGTTCTGGGGCTGGGCTCTTGCCCCCTGCCCTGGCCCGGCGCCGTGGGGCGGGGTGTTCTGGGGCTGGGCTCTTGCCCCCTGCCCTGGCCCGGCGCCGTGGGGCGGCGTGTTCTGGGGCTGGGCTCTTGCCCCCTGCCCTGGCCCGGCGCCGTGGGGCGGCGTGTTCAGGGGCTGGGCTCTTGCCCCCTGCCCTGGCCCGGCGCCGTGGGGCGGCGTGTTCAGGGGCCGGGCTCTTGCCCCCTGCCTTGGCCCGGCGCCTTGGCCCGGCGTGTTCAGGGGCCGGGCTCTTGCCCCCTGCCCTGGCCGGGCGGCGTGTTCTGGGGCCAGGCCTGTGACCCGCGGTGCTCTCTGCAGATCTGCGCGGTGCTGGCCGCGGTGACGGAGGTGATCCGCGCGCAGGGTGGCACGGAGAGCGAGACGGAGTACTTCGCTGCGCTGGTGAGTGGCCGCGTGCGTGGGGGCAGGGCTGGGCTGGGAGGCGGGGGTGGCCCGGACTGTGCCCTGTGCTGGGGGCTCTGGTAGGGCCTGACTCCTCCCTCTGCACTGGGTTGTGCCAGGGATGCTGGGGGGCCGGGGGCGGAGGTGTCGGTGAAGGGCCCTGGCAGCATGGCTTTGGCTAGGAGTGCCAGGTGCTGACACCCCCCGTGCGGGTCTGGGCCAGGCTGCGACAGACCGTAGGGGCGGGCTGGGGAGCTGAGGGCAGCTCCTGGAGCAGCCCCCTTGCTCACCCGCCTGTGCTGCCAGATGACGACGCTGGAGGCTGTGGAGTCGCCCGAGTCGCTGGCCGCTGTCGCCTACCTGCTCAACCTGGTGCTGAAGCGGTGAGTCCCCTCCCCCACCCCACAGGGCTCGCAGCCGGGGGGCAGGCTGGGGGGTTGTGTGAGTAGATGGTGGCGGGGGCTGGAGTCATCTGGCTAGCTGAGGGGGTGTCTGGATGGATGGGGGAGCGGGCATCTTAACAGGGGGCTGTGAGCCCAGGGGGCCGTGCGGCCCCCGGTGTCTCCTGGCCCGGCCCCAGCTCGGCGCTCGGGGGACCTGTTGGCCCATGTAGGCGGATCCCACTCACCCAGCGCTGTGTGGGGGCAGGGCGAGACCCTGGGTCTCCAGGCCGCGGGCGGAGGCCGTGTGGTCCCCCACAGTCTCCCGTTGCCGGGCCCCCAGCCGCGCTGAGACCCTCCCCTCTGTGCCCGCAGGGTGCCGGGGCCCGTGCTCATAAAGAAGTTCTCGGACGTCTCCAAAGTGTTCATGGGCATCATGGCCTCGCAGGCCGGCAGCGGCCCCTCCTCCGCCCTGCGGTGGGTGAGTGCCTCCGAGGGGCTGGGCGGCGGGGCCCTGGGGGGCTGGCTCGGGCTCCCAGCACAGGCCCGTCCCTTGGGGCTGAGCCTGGGAGGCAGGTGGTGTCCCCCGGGGTTCTGCCCTTCCTAGAGGAGGGTGCGGGGGAAGGGCAGCCGGACTCAGGGCCGTGACCCCGATACCAGACATCTCTCCCCGCAGGTCCTCTCGTGCCTGGCCACGCTGCTGCGGAAGCAGGACCTGGCCGCCTGGAGCTGCCCCCTCACGATGCAGGTTTACCACGGCTTGCTCAGCTTCACGGTCCACGCCAAGCCCAAGGTGAGCCCGGGGGGGCCGTGGCCCAGCTGGCTCACGCGTAGCTCTGCGGGCGGAGCGAGGGCGCGGCAGAGGGGAGGGGCGGGGGATGGCTTGGAAGCGGGCAGAGCCATGGAGCCGGCCAGCGGAGGGTGCCCACGTCACCCCCGCAGCCAGGCAGGAGTCACACACGCAGCCCCCTTGGACCCACCGTTCTGCTGGGTCACCGCCGGCAGCCCCGTGGGCTGAGCTGCGGCTGTGCAGGCCAGGCCATCCCAAAGGGCCAGCCGCGGACCCAGGCCGATTTGTGACTCTGAGCTCACCCGGAGTCCCTGGGCCAGTCTGCTTGCATCCAAAATCGGGCGGTTTACTCCTGGGGGAGCAAGAGGGGAGTGACGGGTGTCAGCCCCCTCCCCCCACTGCTGGCTCCAGTCGAGTCTCTGGACACGTCCCAATCCTCAGCCGGCCCCTCGGCCCCTTTGCTAGCAAGGCCCCCGGGGAGGCGAGCTGGAGCAGGAATGAGGTGGGAGGGAGGCGCCCCCAGGGCCTCTTCTGCCTTCTCCCGCGTGGCCGGACCCCTGGGTCTCCCTAGTGCTGCCCCACACATTGTCCCCGGACTGGAAATGGTTGGGGGAGGGCTGAGCGCCCAGGCGTCCTCGTGTGAGTGCTGGCGCAGACAGCTGGTGCTTCCAGGAGGCTTGTGGATGCTCGGCCGTTCCCTCAGGGAGTCGGGGTGCCTGGAGCAGGCTGGCGTGCTGGCAGCACAGGCCCGAGGGGGGAGTGCGTGCAGCCGCAGAGCCTGCTGTAGGGCGCCCGTGCCGGAGAGGAGGGGCTGTCCGGGCCTGCCAGGTTCAGGACTCTTGGGTAGCAGGTAGGGCTCCTGCTCCTGCTCCTGCTCTGGGGGCGGGTCTGTGGATTTGGGCCCGTGCTATGGCAGTCGGGTAGGAGGCAGCGCTCGTAACTGCCTGCTCCACAAGGAACGTGTAGACCAGGGGCACATTCAGAACCAGCAAACCAAACACGTACGAACCTCAGAGCGGCCAGGCGGGGTCAGACCCAAGGCCCGTCCAGCCCAGGGTCCTGTTCTCCGACTGGCCAGCGCCAGGTGCCCCGAGGGAGTGAACAGAACCAGGAACCATCACGTGATCCCTCCCCTGTCGCCCATTCCCAGCCTCTGACCCGCAGAGACTAGGGACACCCTCACCGCCCAGCCTGGCTAACAGCCACTGATGGACCTAACCTCCAGGAATCTATCTAGCTCTTTTTTGAACCCTGTTAAAGTCCTGTTCTTCACCACATCCTCTGGCAGGGAGTTCCACAGATTAACTGTGTGCTGAGTGGGAAAAAAACTTCCTTTTGTTTGTTTTAAACCTGCCGCCTATTCATTTCATTTGCTGACCCCTCGTTCCTATGCTATGGGAACAAATAAATAACTTCTCCAGATTCGCTTTCTCCACACCAGTCACGATTTTATAGATCTCTCCTATCCCCCGGTCTCCGGTTTTGTAGGCTGAAAAGGCCCAGTCTTTTTAATCTGCCCAAACGGCAGCAATAATCTCTGGTGCCCTTTTCTGAACTATTTTCAGTGCCAGAATATTTTGTTTCGAGGTGAGGTGGCCACGTCTGTACCCAGTGTTCAAGCTGTGGGCGTCCCGTGGCAAGAAGCTATTTTCTCTCTCGTTCTCCATCCCTTTTTGAATGACTCCTCACAGCCGGTTTGCGTTGTGATGGCTGCTGCCCGCGGAGCGGACGTTTCGGAGAACTCTCCACACGACTCTGAGATCTCTCTGGGGTCGCAGCTGTTTTGGTCCCCGTGGGTCTGTGCGTAGGGCTGGGATTCTGCCTCACTTCCCACTCATCACCATTCACGTGCCCCTCTCTTGCCCAGTTTCCTCGTTTTGTGACCTGTTGCCCACGTGCGGGTCTGACCGTTCCCAGGCAGGCCCCTCAGAGGGGCGTTGGCGTCTCCCAGTGTCAGCCAGGGCTTCTTGCTGGGCCATCCGCCTTGAACCGCCCCCCGTGCGCTGGCCAGAGCTCTCAGGGGGCCTCCCGGACCCAGCGCTGAAATCAGGGAGACGCCAACGCCCAGCGCTGCAAAGCGCCAGGGTGCACCGGCCGGGGCGTGTTCCCAGCCCGTAAGCTCCTCAGAGGCGCCAGGACCCACTCGGGACAAGCTCCGGTGCACACAGACCAGGGCAGCACCAGCACCAGCGCTCTGTGCGCTCAGGGCT